>NC_067492.1:63011795-63311795 GCF_947179515.1 Apodemus sylvaticus | reverse complement strand
TTGTATTTCCTAAACAACCCGTTGTAACTAGAAAAGATTTGGTGTTGCGTGTATGTCTAAGCTTGTAGCCTCAAAAGAGAACGCACAGGAGAGTTTTCTCTCGAATGAATATGTCAGAATACTATGATTTAAGGAAATCCTACATCGTGCGAAATTATTTTGTTTTTTCCTAAACAACACGTTTTAACTCGAAAATCTTTGGTGTTGCGTGTATGTCTAAGTGTGTAGCCTCAGAAGAGAAGGCACAGGGGAGTTTTCTCTCAAAAGAATATGTAAGGAAACCTCGTTACAAGGAAATACAGTTTTGCAGAGTAAAGACAAATATGTACATATTAGAAATACTTAAACTTTACGAGAAGAAATAACGCATCTTGCAAAATTATCTTGTTTTTCCTAAACAACAAATTGTAACTCAAAAAGATTTGGGGTTGCGTGTATGACTTACCATGAAGGCTCAAAAGAGAATGCCCAGGAGAATTTTCTCTCGAATGAATATGTAAGAATACCACGTTATAAGGAAATACAGTGTTGCAGCATAAAGACAAATACCTACATATAGGAAATACTTAAACTTTACGAGAAGAATTATCGCATCATGCAAAATTATCTTGTTTTTCCTAAACAACACTTTGTTACTCGAAAAGATTTGGTGATGCATGTATGTCTAAGCTTGTAGCCTTAAAAGAGAATGCACAGGAGAGTTTTCTCTCTAAAAAATATGGCAGAATACTACGTTTTAAGGAAATCCATCATCATGCGAAATTATCTTGTTTTTCCTAAACATCACATTGTAACTCAAAAAGCTTTGGTGTTGCGTTTATGTCTAAGTGTGTAGCCTCAAAAGAGAATGCACAGGAGAGTTTTTTCTCGGTAAGAATACCAACTAATACAGAAATACTGTGTTGCAGAGTAAAGACAAATACGTACATATTGGAAATACTTAAACTTTAGGAGACGAAGTTACACATCGTGCAAAATTATCATGTTTTTATTAATCAACACGTTGTAACTCGAAACGAATTGGTGTTGCATGTATGTCTACGCGTGTAGCCTCAAAAGAGAACGCACAGGAGACTTTTCTCTCGAATGATTATGTCAGAATACTACGTTTTAAGGAAATCCCGCATCGTGTGAAATTATCTTGTTTTTCCTAAACAACACATTTTAACTCGAGCATCGTTGGTGTTCCGTGTATGTCTAAGTGTGTATCCTCAGAAGAGAACGCACAGGGTAGTTTTCTCTCAAAAGAATATTTAAGAAAACCTCGTTACAAGGAAATACAGTGTTGCAGAGTAAAGACAAATACGTACATATTAAAAATACTTAAACTTATGAGAAGAAATAACGCATCGTGCAAAATTATCTAGTTTTTCCTAAACAACAGGTTGTAACTCGAAAGGATTTGGTGTTCTGTGTATGACTCAGCATGAAGGCTCAAAAGAGAACGCCCAGGAGAGTTTTCTCTCGAATGAATATGTCAGAATACCACGTTTTTAGGAAATCCCGCATTGTGCGAAATTATCTTGTTTTTACTAAACAACACGTTGTAACTTGAAAAGATTTGGTGTTGTGTGTATGTCTAACCTTATAGCCTCAAAATGGAACGCACAGGAGAGTTTTATCTCAAAAAAATATTTCAGAATACCACATTTTAAGGAAATCCCGCATTGTGCGAAATTATCTTCTTTTTCCTAAACAACACGTTGTAACTCTAAAAGCTTTGGTGTTGCTTGTATGTCTAAGCATGCAGCTTCAGAATAGAAAGCACAAGAGAGTTTTCGCTCAAAAGAATATGTAAGAATACCACGTTATATGGAAATACAGTGTTGCAGATTAAATACAAATACATACATATTAGAAAAACTGAAACTTTACGAGAAGAAATAAAGCATAATACAAAATTATCTTGTATTTCCTATACAACACGTTGTAATTCGAAAAGCTTTGGTGTTGCGTGTATGTCTAAGGGTGCAGCCTCAAAAGAAAACGCACAGGAGAGTTTTCTCTCATAAGAATATGTAAGAATACCACGTTATAAGGAAATACAGTGTTGCAGCATAAAGACAAATACCTACATATAGGAAATACTTAAACTTTATGAGGAGAAATAACGCATCGTGCAAAATTATGTTGTTTTTCGTAAACAACACGTTGTTACTCGAAAGGATTT
Organism: Apodemus sylvaticus; assembly: GCF_947179515.1. NCBI lineage: Eukaryota > Metazoa > Chordata > Mammalia > Rodentia > Muridae > Apodemus > Apodemus sylvaticus. The sequence continues at coordinate 63,309,625 of NC_067492.1, read as the reverse complement.
GGTGTTGCATGTATGTCTAAGCTTGTAGCCTCAAAAGAGAACGCACAGGAGAGTTGTTTCTTGAAAAAAATAGGCCAGAATACCACGTTTTTAGGAAATCCCGCATCGTGCGAAATTATCTTGTTTTTCCTAAACAACACATTGTGACTCGAAAAGCTTTGGTGTTGCGTGTATGTCTATGTGTGCAGCCTCACAAGAGAATGCACAGGAGACTTTTCTCTCGAAAGAATATGTGAGAATACCATGGTACAAGGAAATACAGTGTTGCAGAGTAAAGACAAATACGTATGTATTAGAAATACTTAAACTTTACAAGAAGAAATAACGCATCATGCAAAATTATCTTGTTTTTCCTAAACAACACGTTGTAACTCGAATAGCTTTGGTGTTGCATGTATGTCTAAGTGTGCAGCCTTAAAAGAGAACACAGAGGAGAGTTTTCTCTCGAAAGAATATGTAAGAATTCCACGTTATAAGGAAATACAGTGTTGCAGAGTAAAGACAAATATGTAAGTATTAGAAATACTTAAACTTTATGAGAAGAAATAAAGCATCGTACAAAATTATCTTGTATTTCCTATACAACACGTTGTAAGTCGAAAAGCTTTGGTGTTGCGTTTATGTCTAAGGGTGCAGCCTCAAAAGAGAACGCACAGGAGAGTTTTCTCTCCAAAGAATATGTCAGAATACCATGTTATAAGGAAATACAGTGTTGCAGAATAAAGACAAATACATACATATAGGAATTACTTAAACTTTACGAGAATAAATAAGGCATCCTACAAAATTATCTTGTTTTTCCTAAACATCACGTTGTAACTCGAAAAACTTTGGTGTTGCGTGTATGTCTAAGCGTGTAGCCTCAAAAGAGAAGGCACCGGAGAGTATTCTCTCGAAAGAAAATGTAAGAATACCACGTTATAAGCAAATAAACTGTTGCAGAATAAAAAAAAATGTATTTATTATAAAAACTTAAACTTTATGAGAAGAAATAACACATCATACAAAATTATCTTGTATTTCCTAAACACCATGTTGTAACTCGAAAGATTTGGTGTTGGTGTATGTCTAAACCTGTAGCCTCAAAAGAGAAGTCACAGGAGAATTTTCTCTCGAAAAAATATGTCTGAATACCACGTTTTAAGGAAATCCTGCATCTTGCTAAATTATCTTGTTTTTCCTAAACAACACTTTGTAACTCGAAAAGCTTTGGTGTTGCGTGTATGTCTAAGCGTGTAGCCTCAAAAAGAACGCACCGGTGAGTATTCTCTCGAAAGAAAATGTACGAATACCACGTTATAAGGAAATACAGTGTTTTAGAGTAAAGACAAATATGTACTTATTAGAAATACTTAAACTTTAAGAGAAGAAATAATGCATCGTAAAAAATTATCTTCTATTTCCTAAACAACATGTTGTAACTCAAAAAGATTTGGTGTTTCGTGTATGTCTAAACGTGTAGCCTCAAAAGAGAACCCACAGGAGAATTTTCTCTCGAAAAAAATAAATGTGAATACCACGTTTTAAGGAAATCCTGCATCGTGCGAAATTATGTTGTTATTCCTAAACAACACGTTGTAACTCGAAAAGCTTTGATGTTGCTTGTATATCTCAGCGTGAAGCCTCAAAAGAGAATGCACAGGAGAGTTTTCTCTCCAAAAAATATGTCAGAATACAAGGTTTTAAGGAAATACAGTGTTGCAGAGTGAAGACAAATATGTACATATTGGAAATACTTAAACATTACTAGAAGAAATAACGCATCGTGCAAAATTATCTTGTTTTTCCTAAACAACATGTTTTAACTCGAAAACATGTTGGTGTTGCGTGTATGTCTAAGCATGTAGCCTCAAAAGAGAATGCACCGGAGATAATTGTCTCGAATGAAAATGTAAGAACGCCACGTTATAAGGAAACACAGTGTTGCAGAGTAAAGACAAATATGTACTTATTAGAAATACTTAAACTTAATGAGAAGAAATTACGCATCGTACAAAATTATCTTGTAATTACCTAAACTACACGTTGTAACTCAAAAAGATTTGGTGTTGCGTGTATGTCTAAACGTGTAGCCTCAAAAGAGAACCCACAGGAGAATTTTCTCTCGAAAAAATATATCTGAATACCACGTTTTAAGGAAATCCTGCATCATGCGAAATTATCTTGTTATTCCTAAACAACACTTTGTAACTCGAAAACCTTTGGTGTTGCTTGTATGTCTCAGCATGTAGCCTCAAAAGAGTACGCACATGAGAGTTTTCTCACGAAAAAATATGTCAGAATACAACGTTTTAAGGAAATCCTGCATCTTGCGAAATTAACTATTTTTTCCTAAACAACTTGTAACTCGAAAAGCTTTGGTGTTGCGTTATTCTCTAAGCATGCAGCCTCAAAAGAGAACGCACAGGAGAGTTTTCTCTCGAAAGAATATGTAAGAATACCACGTAATAAGGAAATACCGTGTTGCAGAGTAAAGACAAATACGTACATATTGGAAATACTTAAACTTTAGGAGAAGAAATAGCACATCGTGAAAAATTATCTTGTTTTTCCTAAACAACATGTTGTAACTCGAAACGATTTTGTGTTACTTGTATGACTAAGCTTATAGCCTCAAAAGAGAACGCACAGGAGAGTTTTCTCTCGAAAAAATATGTCTGAATACCACGTTTTAAGGAAATCCTGCATTGTGCGAAATTATCTTGTTATTCCTAATACACACGCTCTAACTCAAAAGGCTTTGGTGTTGCTTGTATTTCTTAGCTTGTAGCCTCAAAGGAGAACCCACAGGAGAGTTTTCTCATGAAAAAATATGTCAGAATACAACGTTTTAAGGAAATCATGCATCGTGCGAAATTATCTATTTTTTGCTAAACAACTAGTTGTAACTCGAAAAGCTTTGGTGTTGCGTTATTCTCTAAGCGTGTAACCTCAAAAGAGAACGCACAGGACAGTTTTCTTTCGAAAGAATATGTAAGAATACCACGTTATAAGTAAATACAGTGTTGCAGAGTAAAGACAAATACGTACGTATTAGAAAAACTTAAACTTTACGAGAAGAAATAAAGCATCGGAAAAATTATCTTGTTTTTCCTAAACAACACGTTCTAACTAGAAAAGATTTGGTGTTGTGTTTATGTCTAAAAGTGTAGCCTCAAAAGAGAACCCACAGGAGAATTTTCTCTCAAAAAATATGTCAGAATACCACGTTTTAAGGAAATCCTGCATCTTGTGAAATTATCTTGTTTTTCCTAAACAACACGTTGTAACTCGAAAAGCTTTGGTGTTGCGTTTATGTCTAAGCGTGTAGCCTCAAAAGAGAACGCAGAGGAGAGTTTTCTCTCGAAAAAATATGTCAGAATACCACATATTAAGGAAATCCCGCATCATGCGAAATTATCTTGTTTTTCCTAAACATCACATTGTAAATCGAAAAACTTTGGTGTTGCGTGTATGTCTAAGCGTGTAGCCTCAAAAGAGAACGCACTGGAGAGGATTCTCTCGAAACAAAATGTAAGAATACCACGTTATAAGCAAATACACTGTTGCAGAATAAAAAAAATTGTACTTATTAGAAATACTTAAAGTTTATGAGAATAAATAACGCATCGTACAAAATTATATTGTATTTCCTAAACAACACGTTGTAACTCGAAAAGATTTGGTGTTGGTGTATGTCTAAACCTGTAGCTTCAAAAGAGAACCCACAGGAGAATTTTCTCTCGAAAAAATATGTCTGAATACCACGTTTTAAGGAAATCCTGCATCTTGAGAAATTATCTTGTTTTTCCTAAACAACACGCTATAACTCGAAAACTTTGGTGTTGTGTGTATGTCTAAGCGTGTAGCCTCAAAAAGAACGCACCGGTGAGTATTCTCTCGAAATAAAATGTACGAATACCATGTTATAAGGAAATACAGTGTTTCAGAGTAAAGACAAATATGTACTTATTAGAAATACTTAAACTTTATGAGAAGAAATAATGCATCGTACAAAATTATCTGGTATTTCGTAAACAACACGTTGTAACTCAAAAAGATTTGGTTTTGCGTGTATGGCTAAACGTGTAGCCTCAGAAGAGAACCCAGAGGAGAGTTTTCTCTCGAAAAAATAAGTCTGAATACCACGTTTTAAGGAAATCCTGCATCGTGCGAAGTTATCTTGTTATTCCTAAAAAACAAGTTGTAACTCGAAAAGCTTCGGTGTTGCTTTTATGTCTCAGTGTGTAGCCTCAAAAGAGAACGCACAGGAGAGTTTTCTCTCCAAAAAATATGTCAGAATACAAGGTTTTAAGGAAATACAGTGTTGCAGAGTAAACACAAATACATACATATTGGAAATACTTAAACATTACGAGAAGAAATAACGCATCGTGCAAAATTATCTTGTTTTTCCTAAACAACATGTTTTAACTCGAAAAGCTTTGGTGTTGCGTGTATGTCTAAGCGTGTAGCCTCAAAAGAGAATGCACCACAGATAATTGTCTCGAATAAAAATGTAAGAACGCCACATTATAAGGAAATACAGTGTTGCAGAGTAAAGACAAACATGTACTTATTAGAAATACTTAAACTTTATGAGAAGAAATTACGCATCGTACAAAATTATCTTGTATTTCCTAAACAACACGTTGTAACTCAAAAAGATTTAGTGTTGCTTGTATGTCTAAACGTGTAGTCTCAAAAGAGAACCCACAGGAGAATTTTCTCTCGAAAAAATATATCTGAATACCACATTTTAAGGAAATTCTGCATCGTGCGAAATTATCTTGTTATTCCTAAACAACACGTTGTAACTCGAAAACCTTTGGTGTTGCTTGTATATCTCAGTGTGTAACCTCAAAAGAGAACGCACATGAGAGTTTTCCCACGAAAAAAAATATGTCAGAATACAACGTTTTAAGGAAATCCTGCATCGTGTGAAATTATCTATTTTTTCCTATATAACTTGTTTTAACTCGAAAAGCTTTGGTGTTGCGTTATTCTCTAAGCATGCAGCCTCAAAAGAGAATGCACAGGAGAGTTTTCTCTCGAAAGAATATGTAAGAATACCACGTTATAAGGAAATACAGTCTTGCAGAGTAAATACAAATACGTACATATTGGAAATACTTAAATTTTAGGAGAAGAAATAACGCATCTTGCAAAATTATCTTGTTTTTCCTAAACAACATGTTGTAATTCGGAACGATTTTGTGTTACTTGTATGACTAAGCTTGTAGCCTCAAAAGAGAACGCACAGGAGAGTTTTCTCTCGAAAAAATATGACTGAATACCACGTTTAAAGGAAATCCTGCATCGTGCGAAATTATCTTGTTATTCCTAAACCACAAGCTGTAACTCGAAAGGCTTTGGTGTTGCTTGTATGTCTCAGCGTGTAGCCTCAAAAGAGAACCCGCAGGAGAGTTTTCTCACTAAAAAATACGTCAGAATACAACGTTTTAAGGAAATCCTGCATCGTGGGAAATTATCTATTTTTTCCTAAACAACTTGTTGTAACTCGAAAAGCTTTGGTGTTGTGTGTATGTCTAAGCGTGCAACCTCAAAAGAGAACGCACAGGAGAGTTTTCTCTCGAAAAAATATGTCAGAATACCACGTTTTAAGGAAATCCCGCATCGTGCGAAATTATCTTGTATTTCCTAAACATCACGTTGTAAATCGAAAAACTTTGGTATTGCGGGTATGTCTAAGCGTGTAGCCTCAAAAGAGAACACACTGGAGAGTATTCTCTCGAAAGAAAATGTAAGAAACCACGTTATAAGGAAATACACTGTTGCAGAATAAAGACAAATATGTACTTATTAGAAATACTTAAACTTTATGAGAAGAAATAACGCATCGTACAAAATTATCTTGTATTTCCTAAACAACACGTTGTAACTCTAAAAGATTTGGTGTTGCGTGTATGTCTACATGTGTGGCCTCAAAAGAGAACCCACATGAGAATTTTCTCTTGAAAAATATGTCTGAATACCACGTTTTAAGGAAATCCTGCATCGTGCGAAATTATCTTGTTATTCCTAAACAACACTTCGTAACTCGAAAAGCTTTGGTGTTTCTTGTATGTCTCAGCGTGTAACCTCAAAAGAGAACGCACAGGAGAGTTTTCTCTCCAAAAAATATGTCAGAATACAAAATTTTAAGGAAATACAGTGTTGCAGAGTAAAGACAAATACGTACATATTGGAAATACTTAAACATTACGAGAACAAATAACACATAGTGCAAAATTATCTTGTTATTCCTAAACAAACATGTTTTAACTCGAAAAGCTTTGGTGTTGCATGTATGTCTAAGTGTGTAGCCTCAAAAGAGAATGCACCGGAGAGTATTGTCTCAAAAGAAAATGTAAGAACGCCACGTTATAAGGAAATACAGTGTTGCAGATTAAATCAAATATGTACTTATTAGAAATACTTAAACTTTATGAGAAGAAATAACGCATCGTACAAAATTATCTTGTATTTCGTAAACAACACGTTGTAACTCAAAAAGATTGGTGTTGCGTGTATGTCTAAACATGTAGCCTCAAAAGAGAACCCACAGGAGAATTTTTTCTCGAAAAAATATATCTGAATGCCACGTTTTAAGGAAATCCTGCATCGTGCGAAATTATCTTGTTATTCCTAAACAACACGTTGTAACTTGAAAAACTTTGGTGTTGTTTGTATGTCTCAGCGTGTAGCCTCAAAAGAGAACGCACAGGCGAGTTTTCTCTCGAAAAAATATGTCTGAATACGACGTTATAAGGAAATCCTGCATCGTGAGAAATTATCTTGTTATTCCTCAACAACACGTTGTAACTCGAAAAGCTTTAGTGTTGCTTGTATGTCTCAGCGTGTAGCCTCAAAAGAGAATGCACAGGAGAGTTTTCTCACGAAAAAATATGTCAGAATACAACGTTTTAAGGAAATACAGTGTTGCAGAGTAGAGAAAAATACGAACATATTGGAAATACTTAAACTTTACGAGATGAAATAACGCATGGTACAAAATTATCTTGTTTTTCCTAAACAACATGTTTTAACTCGAAAAGCTTTGGTGTTACTTGTATGTCTCAGCGTGTAGCCTCAAAAGAGAACGCACAGGAGAGTTTTCTCACGAAAAAAATATGTCAGAATACAACGTTTTAAGGAAACCCTGCATCATGTGAAATTATCTATTTTTTCCTAAATAACTTGTGTTAACTCGAAATGTTTGGGTGTTGCGTTATTCTCTAAGCGGGCAGCCTCAAAAAGAGAACGCACAGGAGAGTTTTCTCTCAAAAGAATATGTAAGAATACCACGTTATAAGGAAATACAGTGTTGCAGAGAAAAGACAAATACGTACATATTGTAAATACATAAACTTTATGAGAAGAAATAACGCATCGTGCAAAATTATCTTGTTTTTCCTAAACAACATGTTGTAACTCGAAACGATTTTGTGTTACTTGTATGACTAAGCTTGTAACCTCAAAAGAGAACACACAGGAGAGATTTCTCTAGAAAAAAATATGTCAGAATACCACATTTTACTGAAATCCCGCATTGTGCGAAATTATCTTGTTTTTCTTAAAGAACACATTGTAACTCGAAAAGCTTTGGTGTTGCGTGTATGCCTAAGTATGTAGCCTCAAAAGAGAATGCACAGGACAGTTTTCTTTAAAAAGTATATGTAAGAATACCACATTATAAGGAAATACAGTGTTGCAGAGTAAGACAAATACATACGTATTAGAAATACTTAAACTTTATGAGAAGAAATAAAGCATTGGAAAAATTATCTTGTTTTTCCTAAACAACACGTTGTAACTCGAAAACATTTGGTGTTGTGTGTATGTCTAAAAGTGTAGCCTCAAAGGAGAACCCACAGGAGAATTTTCTCTCTAAAAAATATGTCAGAATACCACGTTTTAAGGAAATCCTGCATCTTGCGAAATTATCTTTTTTTTTTCCCTAAACAACGCGTTGTAACTCGAAAAGCTTTGGTGTTGCGTGTATGTCTAAGTGTGTAGCCTCAGAAGAGAATGCACAGGAGCGTTTTCTCTCGAAAAAATATGTCAGAATACCACGTTTTAAAGAAATCCCGCACCGTGCGAAATTATCTTGTTTTTCCTAAACATCACGTTGTAACTCGAAGAACATTGGTGTTGCGTGTATGTCTAAGCGTGTATCCTCAAAAGAGAACGCACTGGAGAGTATTCTCTCGAAAGAAAATGTACGAATACCACGTTATAAGAAAATACAGTGTTTCAGAGTAAAGACAAATATGTACTTATTAGAAATACTTAAACTTTTTGAGAAGAAATAATGCATCGTACAAAATTATCTTGTATTTCCTAAACAACACGTTGTAACTCAAAAAGATTTGGTTTTCCGTGTATGTCTAAACGTGTAGCCTCAAAAGAGAACCCACAGGAGAATTTGCTCTCGAAAAAATATGTCTGAATACCACGTTTTAAGGAAATCCTGCATCGTGCGAAATTATCTTGTTATTCCTAAACAACAAGTTGTAACTCCAAAAGCTTTGGTGTTGCTTGTATGTCTCAGCGTGTAGCCTCAAAAGAGAATGCACAAGAGAGTTTTCTCATGAAAAAAATATGTCAGAATACAACGTTTTAAGGAAATACAGTGTTGCAGAGTAAAGACAAATACGTACATATTGGAAATACTTAAACTTTACGAGAAGAAATAAAGCATCGTGCAAAATTATCTTGTCTTTTCTAAACAACATGTTTTAACTCAAAAAGCTTTGGTGTTGCATGAATTTTTAAGCGTGTAGCCTCAAAAGAGAATGAACCGGAGAGTATTTTCTCAAAAGAAAATGTAAGAATACCACATTATAAGGAAATACAGTGTTGCAGAGTAAAGACAAATATGTACTTATTAGAAATACTTAAACTTTATGAGAAGAAATAACGCATCGTACAAAATTGTCTTGTATTTCCTAAAGAACACGTTGTAACTCAAAAAGATTTAGTGTTGCGGGTATGCCTAAAAGTGTAGCCTCAAAAGAGAACCCACAGGAGATCTTTTTCTCAAAAAAAATATGTCTGAATACGAGGTTTTAAGGAAAACCTGCATTGTGCGAAATTATCTTGTTATTCCTAAACAACACGTTGTAACTCGAAAAGCTTTTGTGTTGCTTGTATGTCTTAGCGTGTAGCCTCAAAAGAGAGCGCACAGGAGAGTTTTCTCACAAAAAAATATGTCAGAATACAACGTTTTAAGGAAATACTGCATCTTGTGAAATTATCTATTTTTTTCTAAACAACTTGTTGTAATTCGAAAAGTTTTGGTGTTGCGTTTTTCTCTAAGCGTGCAGCCTCAAAACAGAATGTACAGTAGAGTTTTCTCTCGAAAGAATATGTAAGAATACCATGTTATAAAGAAATAAAGTGTTGCAGAGTAAAGACAAATACGTTTGTACAGGAAATATTTAAATTTACAAGAAGAAATAACGCTTCGTGCAAAATTATCTAGTTTTTCCTAAACATCATGTTGTAACTCAAAAAGATTTGGTGTTGCGTGTATGTCTAAGCTTTCAGCCTCAAAAGAGAACGCACAGGAGGGTTTGATCTAGACAGAAATATGTCAGAATACAACGTTTTAAGGAAGTCCCGCATTGTGCGATATTATCTTGTTTTTCCTAAACAACACGTTGTAACTCGAGAAGCTTTGGTGTTGCGTGTATGTCTAAGCGTGTAGCGTCAAAAGAGAATGCAAAGGACAGTTTTCTCTCGAAAGAATCTTTAAGAATACCACGTTATAAGGAAATACAGTGTTGCAGAGTATGGACACATACGTACATATTAGAAATACTTAAACTTTACAAGAAGAAATAATGCATCATACAAAATTATCTTGTATTTCCTAAACAACACGTTTAAACTCGAAAAGATTTGGTGTTGCGTGTATGTTTAAACGTGTAGCCTCAAAAGAGAACCCACAGGAGTATTATCTCTCGAAAAAATATGTCAGAATACCACGTTTTAAGGAAATCCTGCATCCTGAGTAATTTTCTTGTTTTTCCTAAACAACGTGTTTTTACTCGAAATGCTTTGGTGTTGCGTGTATGTCTAAGTGTGTAGCCTCAAAAGAGAATGCACAGGAAAGTTTTCTCTCGCAAGAATATATAAGAATACCACGTTACAAGGAAATACAGTTTTACAGAGTAAAGACAAACACGTACATATTAGAAATACATAAAATTTACGAGAAGAAATAACGCATCGTACAAAATTATCTAGTATTTCCTAAACAACACGTAACTCGAAAAGATTTGGTGTTGTGTGTATGTCTAAACGTGTAGCCTCAAAAGAGAACCCACAGGAGAAATTTCTCTTGAAAAAAATATGTCAAAATACCACGTTTTTAGGAAATCCTGCATCTTGTGAAATTATCTTGTTTTTCCTAAACAACACGTTGTAACTCGAAAAGATTTGGTGTTTCGCGTATGTCTAAGTATGTAGCCCCAAATGAGAATGCACCGGAGAGTTTTCTCTCGAAAAAATATGTCAGAATACCACGTTTTAAGTAAATCCTGCATTGTGCGAAATTATCTTGTTTTTCCTAAACAACATGTTTTAACTCAAAAATCTTTGGTGTTGCGTGTATGTCTAAGTGTGTAGCCTCTAAGGAGAATGCACAGGAGAGTGTTCTCTTGCAAGAATATGTAAGAATACCACGTTGCAAGGAAATACAGATTTGCAGAGTAAAGACAAATACGTACATATTAGAAATACTTAAATATTACGAGAAGAAATAATGCATCATTCAGAATTATATTGTATTTCCTAAACAACACGTTGTAACTTGACAAAATTTGAAGTGGCGTGTATGTCTAAGCGTGTAGCCTCAAAAGAGAACGCACAGGAGGGTTTTCACTCGAAATAATATGTCAGAATACCACATTTTAAGGAAATCCCGCATCGTGCGAAATTATCTTGTTTTTCCTAAACATCACGTTGTAACTCGAAGAACTTTGGTGTTGCATGTATGTCTAAGCTTCTAGCCTCAAAAGGGAATGCACCGGAGAGTATTCTCTCGAAAGAAAATGTGCGAATACCACATTATAAGAAAATACAGCGTTTCAGAGTAAAGACAAATATGTACTTATTAGAAATACTTAAACTTTTTGCGATGAAATAATGCATCGTACAAAATCATCTTTACTTCCTAAATAACACGTTGTAACTCAAAAAGATTTGGTTTTCCGTGTATGTCTAAATGTGTAGCCTCAATAGAGATCCCACAGGAGAATTTTCTCTCGAAAAAATATATCTGAATACCACGTTTTAAGGAAATCCTGCATCGTGCGAAATTATCTTGTTATTCCTAAGCAACACGTTGTAACTCGAAAAGCTTTGGTGTTGCTTGTATGTCTCAGCGTGTAGCCTCAAAAGAGAAGGCACAGGAGAGTTTTCTCATGAAAAAATATGTCAGAATACAACGTTTTAAGGAAATACACTGTTGCAGAGTAAAGACAAATACGTACATATTGGAAATACTTAAACTTTACGAGAAGAAATAAAGCATCGTGCAAAATTATCTTGTTTTTTCTAAACAACATGTTTTAACTCGAAAATCTTTGGTGTTGCATGTATTTCTAAGCGTGTAGCCTCAAAAGAGAATGAACCGGAGAGTATTTTCTCGAAAGAAAATGTAAGAATACCACGTTATAAAGAAATACAGTGTTGCAGAGTAAAGAAAAATATGTACTTATTAGAAATACTTAAACTTTATGAGAAGAAATAACACATTGTACAAAATTATCTTGTATTTCCTAAACAACACGTTGTAACTTGAAAAGATTTAGTGTTGCGGGTATGTCTAAAAGTGTAGCCTCAAAAGAGAACCCACAGGAGATCATTCTCTCAAAAAAATATGTCTGAATATGAGGTTTTAAGGAAAACCTGCATTGTGCGAAATTATCTTGTTATTCCTAAACAACACGTTGTAACTCGAAAAGCTTTGGTGTTGCTTGTATGTCTCAGCGTGTAGCCTCAAAAGAGAACACACAGGAGAGTTTTCTCACAAAAAAATACGTCAGAATACAACTTTTAAGGAAATACTGCATCTTGCGAGCGAAATTATCTATTTTTTCCTAAACAACTTGTTGTAACTCGAAAAGTTTTGGTGCTGCATTTTTCTCTAAGCGTTCAGCCTCAAAAGAGAACGCACAGTAGAGTTTTCTCTCGAAAGAATATGTAAGAATACCATGTTATAAAGAAATAAAGTGTTGCAGAGTAAAGACAAATTCGTTCGTACTGGAAATACTTAAACTTTTCAAGAAGAAATAACGCATCGTGCAAAATTAACTAGTTTTTCCTAACATCATGTTGTAACTCGAAAAGATTTGGTGTTGCATGTATGTCTAAGCTTTCAGCCTCAAAAGAGAACGCACAGGAGGGTTTGATCTAGAAAGAAATATGTCAGAATACCACGTTTTAAGGAAATCCTACATCCTGAGTAATTATCATGTTTTTCCTAAACAACATGTTTTTACTCGAAAATCTTTGGTGTTGCGTGTATGTCTAAGTGTGTAGCCTCAAAAGAGAATGCATAGGAAAGTTTTCTCTCGCAAGAATATATAAGAATACCACGTTACAAGGAAATACAGTTTTTTTTTTATTTTTTTTTTATTATTCGATATAATTTATTTACATTTCAAATGATTTCCCCTTTTCTAGCCCCCCCACTCCCCGAAAGTCCCGCAAACCCCCTTCTCTTCCCCTGTCCTCCCACCCACCCCTTCCCACTTCCCCGTTCTGGTTTTGCTGAATACTGTTTCACTGAGTCTTTCCAGAACCAGGGGCCACTCCTCCTTTCTTCTTGTACCTCATTTGATGTGTGGATTATGTTTTGGGTATTCCAGTTTTCTAGGTTAATATCCACTTATTAGTGAGTGCATACCATGATTCACCTTTTGAGTCTGGGTTACCTCACTTAGTATGATATTCTCTAGCTCCATCCATTTGCCTAAGAATTTCATGAATTCATTGTTTCTAATGGCTGAATAGTACTCCATTGTGTAGATATACCACATTTTTTGCATCCACTCTTCTGTTGAGGGATACCTGGGTTCTTTCCAGCATCTGGCAATTACAAATAGGGCTGCTATGAACATAGTAGAACATGTATCCTTATTACATGGTGGGGAGTCTTCTGGGTATATGCCCAGGAGTGGTATAGCAGGATCTTCTGGAAGTAAGGTGCCCAGTTTTCGGAGGAACCGCCAGACTGATTTCCAGAGTGGTTGTACCGATTTGCAACCCCACCAGCAGTGGAGGAGTGTTCCTCTTTCTCCACACCCTCTCCAACACCTGCTGTCTCCTGAATTTTTAATCTTAGCCATTCTGACTGGTGTAAGATGAAATCTTAGGGTTGTTTTGATTTGCATTTCCCTAATGACTAATGAAGTTGAGCATTTTTTAAGATGCTTCTCCGCCATCCGAAGTTCTTCAGGTGAGAATTCTTTGTTTAACTCTGTACCCCATTTTTTAATAGGGTTGTTTGGTTTTCTGGAGTCTAACTTCTTGAGTTCTTTATATATATTGGATATTAGCCCTCTATCTGATGTAGGATTGGTGAAGATCTTTTCCCAATTTGTTGGTTGCCGATTTGTCCTCTTGATGGTGTCCTTTGCCTTACAGAAACTTTGTAATTTTATGAGGTCCCATTTGTCAATTCTTGCTCTTAGAGCATACGCTATTGGTGTTCTGTTCAGAAACTTTCTCCCTGTACCGATGTCCTCAAGGGTCTTCCCCAGTTTTTTTTCTATTAGCTTCAGAGTGTCTGGCTTTATGTGGAGGTCCTTGATCCATTTGGATTTGAGCTTAGTACAAGGAGACAAGGATGGATCAATTCGCATTCTTCTGCATGCTGACCTCCAGTTGAACCAGCACCATTTGTTGAAAAGGCTATCTTTTTTCCATTGGATGTTTTCAGCCTCTTTGTCGAGGATCAAGTGGCCATAGGTGTGTGGGTTCATTTCTGGATCTTCAATCCTGTTCCATTGATCCTCCTGCCTGTCACTGTACCAATACCATGCAGTTTTTAACACTATTGCTCTGTAGTATTGCTTGAGGTCAGGGATACTGATTCCCCCAGATTTCCTTTTGTTGCTGAGAATAGTTTTAGCTATCCTGGGTTTTTTGTTGTTCCAGATGAATTTGATAATTGCTCTTTCTAACTCTGTGAAGAATTGAGTTGGGATTTTGATGGGTATTGCATTGAATCTGTATAGTGCTTTAGGCAAAATGGCCATTTTAACTATATTGATTCTGCCGATCCATGAGCATGGGAGGTTTTCCCCATTTTTTGAGGTCTTCTTCCATTTCCTTCTTCAGAGTCTTGAAGTTCTTGTCATACAGATCTTTCACATGTTTGGTAAGAGTCACCCCAAGATACTTTATACTGTTTGTGGCTATTGTGAAGGGGGTCATTTCCCTAATTTCTTTCTCAGCCTGCTTATCCTTTGAGTATAGGAAGGCCACTGATTTGCTTGAGTTGACTTTATAACCTGCCACTTTGCTGAAGTTGTTTATCAGCTGTAGGAGCTCTCTAGTGGAGTTCTTTGGGTCACTTAGGTAGACGATCATGTCATCTGCAAATAATGATAGTTTGACTTCTTCCTTTCCAATTTGTATCCCTTTGACCTCCTTATGTTGTCGAATTGCCCGAGCTAGTACCTCAAGTACAATATTGAAAAGATAAGGAGAAAGGGGGCAGCCTTGTCTGGTCCCTGATTTCAGTGGGATTGCTTCAAGTTTCTCTCCATTTAGTTTGATGCTGGCTACCGGTTTGCTGTATATTGCTTTTACTATGTTTAGGTATGGGCCTTGAATTCCTGTTCTCTCCAAGACTTTAAGCATGAAGGGATGCTGAATTTTGTCAAATGCTTTTTCAGCATCCAATGAAATGACCATGTGGTTTTGTTCTTTGAGTTTGTTTATGTAGTGGATTGTATTGATGGATTTCCGTATATTGAACCAACCCTGCATTCCCGGGATAAAGCCTACTTGATCATGGTGGATGATTGTTTTGATGTGTTCTTGGATTCGGTTGGCAAGAATTTTATTGAGTATTTTTGCATCGATGTTCATAAGGGAAATTGGTTTGAAGTTCTCTTTCTTTGTTGGATCTTTGTGTGGCTTTGGTATCAGCGTAATTGTGGCTTCGTAGAAGGAATTGGGTAGTGTTCCTTCTGTTTCTATTTTGTGGAATAGTTTGAAGAGTATTGGTGTTAACTCTTCTTTGAAGGTCTGGTAGAATTCTGCACTGAAGCCATCTGGTCCTGTGCTTTTTTTGGTTGGAAGACTTTCTATGACTCCTTCTATTTCTTTAGGCATTATGGGACTGTTTAGATGGTCTAGTTGGTCCTGATTTAATTTTGGTATTTGGTATCTGTCAAGGAAATTGTCCATTTCCTCCAGATTCTCCAGTTGTGTTGAGTATAGGCTCTTGTAGTAGGATCTGATGATTTTTTGGATTTCCTCAGTTTCCGTTGTTATATCTCCCTTTTCATTTCTAAGTTTGTTAATTTGGATACTTTCTCTGTGCCCTTTGGTCATTCTGGCTAAGGGTTTATCTATCTTGTTGATTTTCTCAAAGAACCAGCTCCTGGTATTGTTGATTTTTTGTATGGTTCTCTTTGTTTCTACTTGATTGATTTCGGCCCTGAGTTTGATGATTTCCTGCCTTCTACTCCTCCTGGGCGAAATAGCTTCTTTTTGTTCCAGGGCTTTCAGGTGTGTCATTAAGCTGGTAATGTATGCTCTCTCCATTTTCTTTTTGGAGGCACTCAGGGCTATGAGTTTTCCTCTTAGCACTGCTTTCATTGTGTCCCATAGATTTGGGTATGTTGTGTTTTCATTTTCATTGTGTTCTAAAAAGTCTTTAATTTCTTTCTTTATTTCTTCCTTGACCAAGGTATCATTGAGTAGAGTATTGTTCAGTTTCCACGTGTATGTGGGCTTTCTGTTGTTTCTGTTGCTATTGAAGACCACTTTTACTCCATAGTGATCAGATAGGAGGCATGGGATTAGTTCGATCTTCTTATATTTGTTGAGGTCTGTCTTGTGACCAATTATATGGTCGATTTTGGAGAAGGTACCATGAGGTGCTGAGAAAAAGGTATATTCTTTTGTTTTAGGATAGAATGTTCTATATATATCTGTTAAATCTAATTGGTCCAAAGCTTCAATTAGTTTCATTGTGTCCCTGTTTAGTTTCTGTTTTCCTGATCGGTCCATTGAGGAAAGTGCAGTGTTGAAGTCACCCACAATTATTGTGTTAGGTGCAATGTGTGCTTTTAGTTTTAATAAAGTTTCTTTTACAAAAGAGGGTGCCCTTGCATTTGGGGCATAGATGTTCAGGATTGACAGTTCTTCTTTTTGTATTTTTTCTTTGACCAGCAAGAAGTGTCCCTCAGGGTCTCTTTTGATGACTTTGGGTTGAAAGTCAATTTTATCTGATATTAAAATGGCTACTCCAGCTTGTTTCCTGAGACCATTTGCTTGTAAAATTGTCTTCCAGCCTTTTACTTTAAGGTAGTGTTTGTCTTTGACCCTGAGGTGTGTTTTCTGTAAGCAGCAAAATGTAGGGTCCTGTTTACGTATCCATTCAGTTAGTCTGTGTCTTTTTATTGGGGCATTAAGTCCATTGATGTTAAGAGATATTAAGGAATAGTGATTGTTACTTCCTATCATTTTTGACGTTATTTTTTAAATTTGAATGCTTAACTTCTTTTGGGTTTGATGAAAGGTTACTATCTTGCTTTTTCCAGGGTGAAGTTTCCCTCCTTGTATTGGTGTTGTCCTCCTATTATCCTTTTTAGGGCCGGGTTTGTGGATAGATATTGGGTAAACTTGGTTTTGTCATGAAATATCTTAGTTTCTCCATCTATGGTGATTGAGAGTTTTGCTGGATATAGTAGTTTTGGTTGGCATTTGTGTTCTCTTAGAGTCTGCATGAGATCTGCCCAGGACCTTCTAGCCTTCATAGTCTCAGGTGAAAAGTCTGCTGTGATTCTGATAGGTCTTCCTTTATATGTTACTTGGCCTTTTTCTCTTACTGCCTTTAGTATTCTTTCTTTGTTTAGAACATTTGGTGTTTTGATTATTATGTGACGGGAAGTATTTCTGTTCTGGTCCAGTCTGTTTGGAGTTCTGTAGGCTTCTTGTATATTCATGGGCATCTCTCTCTTTAGGTTAGGGAAGTTTTCTTCCATAATTTTATTGAAGATATTTGCTGGCCCTTTAAGTTGTAAATCTTCACTCTCCTCTATGCCTATAATCCTTAGGTTTGGTCTTCTCATTGTGTCCTGGATTTCCTGGATATTTTGGGTTACAAGCTTTTTGCATTTTGCATTTTCTTTAACTGTTGAGTCCATGGTTTCTATGGAATCTTCAGCATCTGAGATTCTTTCTTCTATCTCTTGTATTCTGTTGTTGATATTTGTATCTCTGTCCCCTGATTTCTTCCCAAGGCTTTCTATCTCCAAAGTTGTCTCCCTTTGAGTTTTCTTAGTTGTTTCTACTTCTGATTTTAGATCCTGGATGGTTTTGCTTAGCTCCTTCACTTGCATGTTTGTGTTTTCCTGTAATTCTTTAAGAGATTTTTGTGTTTTCTCTTTCATGAGCTCAGCCTGTTGACCAAAGTTCTCCTGTATTTCTTTAAGAGATTTTTGTGTTTCGTCTTTCATGACCTCAGCCTGTTGAGCAAAGTTCTCCTGTATTTCTTTAAGTGTTTTTTGCATTTCCTCCTTGTTGGCTTTTGTATTCTCCTGGATTTCTTTCAATGATTTTTGTGTTTCCCTTGCAAGGGCTTCTAACTTTTGATCCATTGTCTCCTGAATTTCTTTATGTATGACCTTCATGTGTTCCTGTACCAGCATCATGACCAGTGATTTTAAATCCAAATCTTGTTTTACTGGTGTGATGGGGTATCCAGGACATGTTGGTAGAGGAGAATTGGGTTCAGATGTTGCCATATTGCCTTGATTTCTGTTAGTGACGTTCCTGCGTTTGCCTTTTGCCATCTAGATCTCACTGGTGTTAGTTTATCTTGTCAGTGCTGGACTCACCAGTGCAAGCTGCCCCTTCCCAGTTGGCCTCTGGTGCACAGCTTACCTCCTGCACTGCTTGTAGACAGTGTGCTGCTGCCCAGGCTGTTCAGATCCCAAAGCAGGCACCCGAAGGCTCCCGCTGGGGCCCGCTGGATTCACTGAAGCACACTGACTTCTCCCAGCTGGCCACCCGGAAGCCCAGCTAGCCACTTGCAGGACTTGGAGATGTAATGCTGCCGCCCAGACTGATCTGGATCCGGAAGCGGAGAGAGTAGAACTAAGAGCTTCTGCCTGAGGCCTTGCCCCAGATTGTGTCTGTGGAGCAGATGGAGCCCGTGTGCACTCCCAGGGAGTGCCGACGGTGTATGCTACTGTGACCTCCCCTGTGTTCTGCTCACTCCGCTGGGCAGCCGATCTGCCAACCGGGCTGTCGCACACAAGGTTAGCCTGGCCACCCAGTCTCTGAGTCCAGGCAAAAGCCTGGGAGGCCAAGGTCTGAGCAAAGTTCCCCTACGGCTTTGACTGTTAATTGGGTTTGCCAGGTGACTAGGATGGCGGGCGTGCGCGCCCGCGCTCCCTGAAAGCGCCGGGAGAGTCTGCTTTGCTAACAATCACCTGGGCGGGTTGACTCACAGATGGCCCACCAAGCCGCCCAGTTCTTGGGGTCAGTCCTGTGCCTTTTGGGGCCTGCACCCCCGCTTTGTTAGCCTTAGGCTATGCCTGTTACAGGTCTGCCCGCCTGAGCTCTCTGTCGCCCTGCAGGCAAAATGGCGGCGGCGTGCTCGCAGGCCTGGGCAAAAAACCTCCTGGTTGGGTTGGCACCCCGATGGCCCCCCGACCCGCCCAGGGCCTGGGTGCAGGCCAACGCCCGTCGGGCTCAGACCACCGCGGTGTTGGCCTCGGATTATGTTTGTGTACCTCAGTCTGTCCGATTCCTGGAGTACGGAACCAAGATGGATGCTCCTCTCCTGACTGGTGGGAGGCCGAGTTCTGAAGTGGCCTCCGTGCAGGAAAGGCGCAGCACAACTGCAGCTGCTTGCTGTCCGGCTGGTCAGCGAAGGTCAGTGGTCGTGGGCGCAGGGCCTAACTGGTCCCTGTGACGCCTTGGTTCCACTGCTGATGGCCCTTCAGCTGGAGCAGCCACTGCTGCTGCTGCTGCCGCCGCCGCCGCCGCCCGGAAATACAGTTTTACAGAGTAAAGACAAACACGAACATATTAGAAATACATAAAATTTACAAAAAAAAATAATGCATCGTACAAAATTATCTAGTATTTCCTAAACAATACGTTGTAACTCGAAAAGATTTGGTGTTGTGTGTATGTCTAAACGTGCAGCCTCAAAAGAGAATCCACAGGAGAAATTTCTCTTGAAAAAATATGTCAAAATACCATGTTTTAAGGAAATCCTGCATCGTGTGAAATTATCTTGTTTTTCCTAAACAACACGCTGTAACTCGAAAAGATTTTGTGTTACGTGTATGTCTAAGCTTGTAGCCTCAAAAGAAAATGCAAAGGAGAGTTTTTTCTCGAAAAACTATGTCAGAATTCCACGTTTTAAGGAAATCCCGCATCGTGCGTAATTATCTTGTATTTCTTAAAGAACACGTTGTAACTCCAAAAGCTTTGGTGTTGCGTGTATCTAAGCGTGTAGCCTCAAAAGAGAACGCACAGGAGAGTTTTCTCTAGAAAGAAAATGTAAGAATAACACATTATAAGGAAATACAGTGTTGCAGAGTAAAGACAAATATGTACTTATTAGAAATACTTAAACTTTACAAGAAGAAATAACGCATCGTGTAATATTATCTTGTTTTTCATAAACAACACGTTGTAACTCGAAAAGATTAGGTGTTTCGCGTATGTCTAAGTATGTAGCCCCAAATGAGAATATACTGGAGATTTTTCTCTCGAAAAAATATGTCAGAATACCACGTTTTAAGTAAATCCTTCATTGTGCGAAATTATCTTGTATTTCCTAAACAACATGTTTTAACCCGAAAAGCTTTGGTGGTGCGTGTATGTGTAAGTGTGTAGCCTCTAAGGAGAATGCACAGGAGAGTTTTCTCTTGCAAGAATATGTAAGAATGCCACGTTAAAAGGAAATACAGATTTGCAGAGTAAAGACAAATACGTACATATTAGAAATAACGCATCATACAAAATTTCTTGTATTTCCTAAACAACACGTTGTAACATGAGAAGATTTGAAGTGGCGTGTATGTCTAAGCGTGTAGCCTCAAAAGAGAATGCACAGGAGGGTTTTCACTCGAAATAATATGTCAGAATACCACGTTTTAAGGAAATCCTGCTTCGTGCGAAATTATCTTGTTTTTCTTAAACAACATGTTGTAACTCGAAAAGCTTTGGTGTTGCGTGTAGGTCTAAGCATGTAGCCTCAAAAGAGAACACAGAGGAGAGTTTTCTCTCGAAAGAATATGTAAGAATACCACGTTATAAGGAAATACAGTGTTGTAGAGTAAAGACAAATACATACGGATTATAAATACGTAAACTTTACAAGAAGAAATAACGCATCGTAAAAAATTATCTTGTATTTCCTAAACAACACGTTGTAACTCGAAAAGATTTGTTGTTGTGTATATGGGTAAATGGGTAGCCTCAAAAGAGAACCCACAGGAGAATTTTCTCTCAAAAAATATGTCAGAATACCACATTTGAATGAAATCCTGCATCGTGTGAAATTTTCTTGTTATTCCTAAACAACACATTGTAACTATGAAAAGCTTTGGTGTTGCGTGTATGTCTAAGTGTGTAGCCTCAAAAGAGAACGCACAGGAGAGTTCTGTCTTGAAAGAATATTTATAAATATCACGTTATAAGGAAATACAGTGTTGCAGAGTAAAGACAAATACTTACATATTGGAAATACATAAAACTTTACGAGAAGAAATAACGCATCGTGCAAAATTATCTTGTTATTTCTAAACAACACTTTGTAACTCGAATAGCTTTGGTGTTGCGTGTATGTCTAAGCGTGTAGCCTCAAAAGAGAACGCACAGGAGAGTTTTCTCTCGAAAGAAATATGTTAGAATACCACGTTTTAAGGAAATCCCGCATCATGTGAAATTATCTTGTTTTTCCTAAAAAACACGTTGTAACTCGAAAAGCTTTGGTGTTGCGTGTATGTCTAAGAATGTACCCTCAAAAGAGAATGCAAAGGAGAGTTTTCTCTCGAAACAATATGTAAGAATTCCACGTTATAAGGAAATACGGTGTTGCAGAGTAAAGGCAAATACGTACGTATTAGAAATACTTAAACTTTACGAGAATAAATAACACATCGTGCAATATTATCTTGTTTTTCCTAAACAACACGTTGTAAGTCGAAAGGATTTGCTGCTGCATGTATGTCTAAGCTTGTAGCCTCAAAAGAGAACACAGAGGAGAGTTTTCTCTCGAAAAAATATGTCAGAATACCATGTGTTATGGAAATACCGCATCGTGCGTAATTATCTTGTTTTTCCTAAACAACATGTTATAACTCGAAAAGCATTGGTGTTGCGTGTATGTCTAATGGTGTAGCCTCAAAAGAGAATGCACAGGAGAATTTTCTCTAGCAAGAATATGTAAGAATACGACGTTATAAGTAAATACACTGTTGCAGAGTAAAGACAAATACTTACATATTAGAAATACTTAAACTTTACAAGAAGAAAAAACGCATCGTAAAAAATTATCTTGTATTTCCTAAACAATATGTTGTAACTCGAAAAGATTTGGTGTTGCGTGTATGTCTAAGCGTGTATCCTCAAAAGAGAACGCACAGGAGAGATTTCACTCGAAATAATATGCCAGAATACCACGTTTTAAAGAAATCCCGCATCGTGCGAAATTATCTTGTTTATCTTAAACAACACGTTGTAACTCGAAAAGCTTTGGGGTTGCGTGTATGTCTAATTGTGTAGCCTGAAAAGAGAATGCACCGGAGAGTTTTCTCTTGAAAGAGTATGTAAGAATACCACGTTATAAGGAAATACAGTGTTCCAGAGTAAAGACAAATATGTACGTATTAGAAATACTTAAACTTTATGAGAAGAAATAATGCATCGTACAAAATTATCTTGTTTTTCCTAAACAACACGTTGTAACTCGAAATGACTTGGTGTTGCGTGTATGTCTACACGTGTAGCCTCAAAAGAGAACCCACAGGTGAATTTTCTCTCGAAAAAATATGTCAGAATACCACGTTTTAAGGAAATCCTGCATCGTGCAAAATTATCTTGTTTTTCCTAAACAACACGTTGTAACACGAAAAGCTTTGATGTTGCTTGTATGTCTCAGTGTGTAGCCTCAAAAGAGAATGCACAGGAGAGTTTTATCTCGAAAAAATATGTCAGAATACCACATTTTAAGGAAATCCTTCAATGTGCAAAATTATCTTGTTTTTTCCTAAACAACTTGTAACTCCAAAAGCTTAGGTGTTGCTGTTTTGTCTAAGCGTGCAGCCTCAAAAGAGAACGCAAAGGAGAGTTTTCTCTCGAAAGAATATGTAAGAATACCACGTTATAAGGAAATACAGTGTTGCAGAGTAAAGACAAATACGTACATATTGGAAATACTTAAACTTTACCAGAAGAAATAAGGCATCGGCAAAATTATCTTGTTTTTCCTAAACAACACGTTGAAACTCGAAAATATTTTGTGTTACGTGTATGTCTAAGATTGTAGCCTCAAAAGAGAATGCACAGGAGAGTTTTCTCTCGAAAAAATATGTCAGAATACCACGTTCTAAGGTAATCCCCCATCGTGTGAAATTATCTTGTTTTTCATAAACAACACGTTGTAACTCGGTAAGCTTTCGTGTTGAGTTTATGTCTAAGTGTGTAGCCTCAAAAGAGAATGCACAAGAGAGTTTTTTTCTTGGAAGAATATCTAAGAATACCATGTTATAAGGAACTAGAGTGTTGTAGAGTAAAGAAAAATACGTATGTATTGGAAATACTTAATCTTTACGAGAAGAAATAACGCATCTTGCAAAATTATCTTGTTTTTCAAAAACAACACGTTGTAACTCGAAAAGATTTTGTGTTTCGTGTATGTCTAAGCTTGTACCCTCAAAAGAGAACGCCCAGGAGAGTTTTCTCTCCAAAAGATATGTCAGAATACCACGTTTTAAGGAAATCCCGCATCCTGCGAAATTATCTTGTTTTTCTTAAACAACACCTTGTAACTCGAAAAGCTTTGGTGTTGCTTGTATGTCTAAGAGTGTAGCCTCAAAAGAGAACATACAGGAGAGTTTTCTCTAGAAAGAATATGTAAGAATACCACGTTATAAGGAAATACAGTGTTGCAGAGTAAAGACAAATACGTACATTTTGGAAATACTTAAACTTTACGAGAAGAAATAACGCATAGTGAAAAATTATCTTGTTTTTCCTATACAACACGTTGTAACTCAAAAAGATTTTGTGTTATGCGTATGTCTAGGCTTGTAGCATCAAAAGAGAAGGCACAGGAGAGTTTTCTCTCGAAAAAATAAGTCAGAATACCACGTTTTAAGAAAATCCTGCATTGTGCGAAATGATCTTGTCTTTCCTAAACAACACGTTGTAACTCAAAAACCTTTGGTGTAGCTTGCATATATCAGCGTGTAGCCTCAAAAGAGAACACACAGGAGAGTTTTCTCTCAAAAAATATGTCAGAATACCACGTTTTAAGGAAATCCTGCATCGTGCGAAATTATCTTTTTTTCCTAATAAACTTGTTGTAACTCGAAAAGCTTTGGTGCTGCGTTTTTGTCTAAATGTGCAGCCTCAAAGGAGAACGCACAGGAGAGTTTTCTCTCGAAAGAATATGTAAGAATACCAAGAGTTAAGGAAATACAGTGTTGCAGATTAAATACAAATACGTACCTATTGGAAATACTTAAACTTTACGAGAAGAAATAACGCATTGTGCAAAATTATCTTGTTTTTCCTAAACAACATGTTGTAACTCGAAACGATTTTGTGTTATGTGTATGTCTAAGCTTGTAGCCTCAAAAGAGAATGCACAGGAGAGTTTTCTCTCGAAAAAATATTTCAGAATACCACGTTTTAAGGAAATCCCGCATCGTGCGAAATTATCTTGATTTTCTTAAAGAACACGTTGTAACTCGAAAACCTTTGGTGTTGTGTGTCCGCCTAAGGATGTAGCCTCAAAAGAGAACGCACAGGAGAGTTTTCTCTCGAAAAAATATGTCAGAATACCAGGTTTTAAGGAAATCCTGCATCGTGCAAAATGATCTGGTTTTTCTTAAACAACACGTTGTAACTCGAAAAGCTTTGGTGTAGCTTACATATATCAGCGTGTAGCCTCAAAAGAGAACAAACAGGAGAGTTTTCTCTCAAAAAATATGTCAGAATACCACGTTTTAAGGAAATCCTGCATCGTGCGTAATTATCTTTTTTTCCTAATCAACTTGTTGTAACTCGAAAAGCTTTGGTGCTGCGTTTTTGTCTAAATGTGCAGCCTCAAAGGAGAACGCACAGGAGAGTTTTCTCTCGAAAGAATATGTAAGAATACCAAGAGTTAAGGAAATACAGTGTTGCAGATTAAGACAAATACGTACCTATTGGAAATACTTAAACTTTAAGAGAAGAAATAACGCATTGTGCAAAATTATCTTGTTTTCCTAAACAACACGTTGTAACTCGAAAAGATTTTGTGTTACGTGTATGTCTAAGCTTGTAGCCTCAAAAGAGAATGTACAGGAGAGTTTTCTCTCGAAAAAATATTTCAGAATACCACGTTTTAAGGAAATCCCGCATCGTGCGAAATTACCTTGCTTTTCTTAAGGAACACGTTGTAACTCGAAAACCTTTGCTGTTGTGTGTCCGCCTAAGGTAGTAGCCTCAAAAGAGAACGCACAGGAGAGTTTTCTATCGAAAAAATATGTCAGAATACCACGTTTTAAGGAAATACTGCATCGTGCGAAATTATCTTGTTTTTCCTAAACAACACGTTGTAACATGAAACGCTTTGGTGTAGCTTGTATGTCTCAGCATGTAGCCTCAAAAGAGAACACACACGATAGTTTTCTCTCAAAAAATATGTCAGAATACCACATTTTAAGGATATAAGTACATATTAGAAATACTTAAACTTTACGAGAAGAAATAACGCATCGTTCAAAATTATCTTGTATTTCCTAAACAACACGTTGTAACTTGAAAAGATTTGGTTTGGCATCTATGTCTAAGCATGTAACCTCAAAAGAGAACGCACAGGTGATATGTCTCTCGAAAAAATTTGTCAGAATACCACGTTTTAAGGAAATCCCGCATAGTGCGAAATTATCTTGTTTTTCTTAAACAACACGTTGTAATTCGAAAATATTTGGTGTTGCATGAATGTCTAAGTGTGTAGCCTCATAAGAGAACGCACAGGACAGATTTCTCTCAAAAGAATATGTAAGAATAACACGTTAAAAGGAAATACAGTTTTGCAGATTAAAGACAAGTACGTACGTTATTAGAAATATTTAAACTTTACGAGAATAAATAATGCTTCATACAAAATTATCTTTTATTTCCTAAACAACACATTGTAACTCGAAAAGATTTGGTGTTGTGTGTATGTAAAAGTGTTTAGCCTCAAAAGAGAACGCACAGGAGAGTTTACTCTCGAAAAAATATGTCAGAATATCACGTTTTAAGGAAATCATGCATCGTGCGAAATTATCTTGTTTTTCCTAAACATCACGTTGTAAATCGAAAAACTTTGGTATTGCGTGGTGTGTGTATGTATAAGCTTGTAGCCTCAAAGGAGAACGCACAGGAGAGTTTTCTCTAGAAAAAATATGTCAGAATACCACGTTTTAAGGAAATATCACATCGTGAGAAATTATCTTGTTTTTTTCTAAACAACACGCTGTAACTCGAAAAGCTTTGGTGTTGCGTGTATGTCTAAGTGTGTAGCCTCAAAAGAGAATGCACAGGAGAGTTTTCTCTCGCAAGAATATGTAAGAATACCACCTTATAAGGAAATACATTTTTGTAGAGTAAAGACAAATACATACTTATTAGAAATACTTAAACTTTACGAGAAGAAATAACACATCTTGCAAAATTATCTTGTATTTCCTAACAACACGTGTAACTCGAAAATATTTGATGTTGCTTGTATGTCTAAACATGTAGACTCAAAAGAGAACCAACAGGAATATTTTCTCTCAAAAAATATGTCAGAATACCACGTTTTAAGGAAATCCTTCATCGTGCGAAATTATCTTGTTATTCCTAAACAACACGTTGTAACTCGAAAAGCTTTGGTGTTGCTTGTATGTCTCAACGTGTAGCCTCAAAAGAGAACGCACAGGAGAGTTTTCTCTTGAAAAAATGTATCAGAATACAACGTTTTAAGGAAATCCTGCATCATGCGAAATTATCTTTTTTTTTTTCCTAAACAAGTTGTTGTAACTCGAAAAGCATTGGTGTTGTGTTTTTGTCTAAGCGTGCATCCTCAAAAGAGAACGCACATTAGAGTTTTCTCTCGAAAGAATATGTAAGAATACCACGTTATAAGGATACGCAGTGTTGCAGAGTAAAGACAAATACGTACATAATGGAATTACCTAAATTTGATGAGAAGAAATAACGCATTGTGCAAAATTATCTTGTTTTTCATAAACAACACATTATAACTCGAAAAGCTTTGGTGTTGAGTGTATGTCTAAGCATGTAGCCTCAAATGAGAACGCACAGGAGAGTTTTCTCTCTAAAAAATATGTCAGAATACCACGTTTTAAGGAAATCCCGCATCGTGCGAAATTATCCTGTTTTTCCTAAACAACATGGTGTAACTCGAAAAGCTTTGGTGTTGCGTGTATGTCTAAGTGTGTAGCCTCAAAAGAGAATGCACAGGAGAGTTTTCTCTCGCAAGAACATGTAAGAATACCACGTTACAACTAAATACAGTGTTGCAGAGTAAAGAAAAATACGTAAAAATTAAAAAATACTTAAACTTTACGAGAAGAAATAACGCATCGTACAAAATTATCTTGTATTTCCTAAACAACATGTTGTAACTCGATAAGCTATGGTGTTGCGTGTATGTGTAAGCATGTAGCCTCAAAAGAGAATGCACAGGGGAGTTTTCTCTCGAAAAAATATGTCAGAATACCACGTTTTAAGGAAATCCCCCATCGTGTGAAATTATCTTGTTTTTCCTAAACAACATGTTATAACTCGAAAAGCTTTGGTGTTTCGTGTATGTCTAAGCGTGTAGCCTCAAAACAGAATGCACAGGAGAGTTTTCTCTCGAAAGAATATGTAAGAATACCAAGTTATAAGGATATACAGTGTTGCAGAGTAAAGACAAATAGGTACATATTAGAAATCCTTAAACTTTATGAGAAGAAATAACTCATCGTAGAAAATTATCTGGTATTTCTTAAACAACATGTTGTAACTCGGAAAGATTTGGTGTTGCGTGTATGTTTAATCGTGTAGCCTCAAAAGAGAACGCACAGGAGAGTTTTCTCTCGAAAGAAAATGTAAGAATACAACATTATAAGGAAATTCAGTGTTGCAGAGTAAAGACAAATATGTACAAATTAGAAATACTTAAACTTTACGAGAAGAAATAATGCATCGTGCAAAATTATCTAGTTTTTCCTAAACATGATGTTGTAACTCAAAAAGATTTGGTGTTGCGTGTATGTCTAAGCTTTTAGCCTCAAAAGAGAACGCACAAGAGTGTTTGATCTCGAAAAAAATATGTCAGAATACCACGTTTAAAGGAAATCCTGCATTGTGCGACATTATCTTGTTTTTCCTAAACAACACGTTGTAACTCGAAAAGCTTTGGTGTTGCGTGTATGTCTAAGCATGTAGCCTCAAAAGAGAACGCACAGGAGAGTTTTCTCTCGAAAGAATATGTAAGAATACCACGTTGTAAGGAAATACAGTGTTGCAGAGTATAGACAAATACGTAAGTATTAGAAATACTTAAACTTTACAAGAGAAAAATACGCATCCTACAAAATTATCTTGTATTTCCTAAACAAAAATTTGTAACTCGAAAAGATTTGGTGTTGCGTGTATGTCTAAATGTGTAGCCTCAAAAGAGAACCCACAGGAGTATTTTCTCTCGAAAAAATACGTCAGAATACCACGTTTTAAGGAAATCCTGCATCGTGCGTAATTATCTTGTTTTTTCTAAACAACATGTTTTAACTCGAAAATCTTTGGTGTTGCGTGTATGTCTAAGTGTGTAGCCTCAAAAGAGAATGCACAGGAAAGTTTTCTCTCGCAAGAATATATAAGAATGCCACGTTACAAGGAAATACATTTTTAAAGAGTAAAGACAAATACGTACATATTAGATATACTTAAACTTTATGAGACAAAATAACGCATCATACAAAATTATCTAGTGTTTACTAAACAACACGTTGTAACTCGAAAAGCTTTGGTGTTGTGTGTATGTCAAAACGTGTAGCCTCAAAAGAGAACCCACAGGAGAAATTTCTATCGAAAAAAATATGTCAGAATACCACGTTTTAAGGAAATCCTGCATCGTGTGAAATTATCTTGTTTTTCCTAAACAACACGTTGTAAGTCGAAAAGATTTTGTGTTACGTGCATTTCTAAGCTTGTAGCCTCAAAAGAGAATGCAAAGGAGAGTTTTCTCTCGAAAAAATATGTCAGAATACTACGTTTTAAGGAAATCCCACATCGTGCAAAATTATATTGTATTTCTTAAAGAACAGGTTGTAACTCAAAAAGCTTTGGTGTTGCGTGTATGACTAAGCCTGTAGCCTCAAACGAGAACGCACACGATAGTTTTCTCTCGAAAAACTATGTCAGAATACCACGTTTTAAGGAAATCCTGCATCGTGAGAAATTATCTTGTTTTTCCTAAACAACACGTTGTAACTTGAAAAGCTTTGGTGTAGCTTGTATGTCTCAGCGTGTAGCCTCAAAAGAAAACACACAGGACAGATTTCTCTCAAAAAAATATGTCAGAATACCACGTTTTAAGGAAATCCTGCATCATGCGAAATTATCTTGTTTTTCCTAAACAACGCATTGTAAATTGAAAAGCTTTGGTGTTGCGTTTTTGTCTAAGCGTGCAGCCTCAAAAGGGAACGCACAGGACAGTTTTCTCTCAAAGAATATGGAAGAATACCACGTTATATGGAAATACAGTGTTGCAGATTAAAGACAAATGCGTACAATTGGAAATATTTAAACTTAACGAGACGAACTAATGCATCGTACAAAATTATCTTGTTTTTCCTAAACAACACGTTGTAACTCGAAATGATTTTGTGTTACGAGTATGTTTAGGCTTGTAACCTCAAAAGAGAATGCACAGGAGAGTTTTCTCTAGAAAAAAATATGTCAGAATACCACATTTTAAGAAAATCCCGTATCGTGAGAAATTATCTTGTTTTCCCTAAACAACTTGTTGTAACTCGAAAAGCTTAGGGGTTGTGTTTTTGTCCAAGCGTGCAGCCTCAAAAGAGAACGCACAGGAGAGTTTTCTCTCTAAAAATTTGTAAGAATACCACGTTATAAGGAAATACAGTGTTGCAGGGTGAAGACAATTATGTACGTATTAGCAATACTTAAACTTTATGAGAAGAAAGAACGCATCGTACAAAATTATCTGGTATTTCCTAAACAACATGTTGTAACTCAGAAAGATTTGGTGTTACGTGTATGTCTAAAGGTGTAGCCTCAAAAGAGAATCCACAGGAGAATTTTCTCTCGAAAAATATGTCAGAATTCCACGTTTTAAGTAAATCCTGCATCGTGCGAAATCATCTTGTTATTCCTAAACAACAAGTTGTAATTCTAAAAGCTTTGGTGTTGCTTGTATGTCTCAGCATGTAGCCTCAAAAGAGAACACACAGGAGAGTTTTCTCTGGAAATAATATGTCATAATACAACGTTTTTAGGAAATCCTGCATCGTGTGAAATTATCTTTTTTTTCCTAAACAACTTGTTCTAACTCGAAAAGCTTTGGTGTTGAGTTTTTGTCTAAGCGTGAAGCCTCAAAAGAGAACGCACAGGAGAGTTTTCTCTCGAAAGAATATGTAAGAATACCACGTTATAAGGAAATATAGTGTTGCAGAGTAAAGACAAATACTTACGTATTGGAAATATTTAAACTTTACGAGAAGAATTAACGCATCGGGCAAAATTATCTTGTATTTCCTAATCAACACGTTGTAACTCGAAAATATTTGGTGTTGTGTGTATGTCTAAACGTGTAGCCTCAAAAGAGAACCCACAGGAATATTTTCTCTCGAAAAAATATGTCAGAATACCACGTTTTAAGAAAATCCTTCATCATGCGAAATTATCTTGTTATTCCTAAACAACATGTTGTAACTCAAAAAGCTTTGGTGTTGCGTGTATGTCTAAGCGTGTAGCCTCATAATAGAATGCACAGGAGAGTTTTCTCGTGAAAAATATGTCAGAATACAACGTTTTAAGGAAATCCTGCATCGTGCGAAATTATCTTTTTTTTTCCTAAACAAGTTGTTGTAACTCGAAAAGCATCGGTGTTATGTTTTTGTCTAAGCGTGCAGCCTCAAAAGAGAACACACATTAGAGTTTTCTCTCAAAAGAATATGTATGAATACCACTTTATTAGGAAATGCAGTGTTGCAGAGTAAAGACAAATAGGTACATATTGGAAATACTTAAACTTTACAAGAAGAAATAACGCATTGTGCAAAATTATCTTGTTTTTCCTAAACAACACATTGTAACTCGAAAAGATTTGGTGTGGCGTGTATGTCTAAGCTTGTAGCCTCAAAAGAGAATGCACAGGAGAGTTTTCTATCGCAAGGATATGTAAGAATACCACGTTACAAGGAAATATAGTGTTGCTGATTAAAGACAAATACGTACATATTGGAAATACTTAAACTTTATGAGCAGAAATAACGCATCGTAAAATATTATCTAGTATTTCCTAAACAACAAGTTGTAACTCGAAAGGATTTGGTGTGGCATGTATGTCTAAGTGTGTAGCCTCAAAAGAGAACGCACAAAAGAGTTTTCTCTTGAAAACGTATATCAGAATACCACGTTTTAAGGAAATACCGCATAGTGCGTAATTATCTTGTTTTTCCTAAACAACACGTTGTAATTCGAAAATAATTGTGGTTGCTGTATGTCTAAGCGTGTAGCCTCAAAAGAGAACGCACAGGAGAGTTTTTTCTCGAAAGAATATGTAAGAATAACACATTATAAGGAAATACAGTGTTGCAGATCAAAGACAAATACCTACATATTATAAATACTTAAATTTTATGAGAAGAAATAAGGCTTCGTACAGAATTATCTTGTATTTCCTAAACAACACGTTGTAACTCCAAATGATTTGGTATTGTATGTTTGTCTAAGCGTTTAGCCTCAAAAGAGAACACACAGGAGAGTTTTCTCTCGAAAGAATAAGTACTAATACCACGTTATAAGGAAATACAGTTTTGCAGAGTAAAGACAAATATGTACGTATTAGAAATCTTTAAAGTTTACGAGAGGAAATAAAGCATCGTGCAAAATTATCTTGTTTTTCCTAAGCAACACGTTGTAACTCGAAATTATTTTGTGTTGCATGTATGTGTAAGCTTGTACCCTCAAAAGAGAACGCACACGAGAGTTTTCTCTCGAAAAAATATGTCAGAATACCACGTTTTATGGAAATCCTGCATCGTGCGAAATTATCTTGTTTTTCCTAAACAACATGTTTTAACTCGAAAAGCTTTGGTTTTGCGTGTATGTCTAAGTGTGTAGCCTCAAAAGAGAATGCACAGGAGAGTTTTCTCTCACAAGAATATGTAAGAATACCATGTTATAAGGAAATACATATTTGTAGAGTAAAGTCAAATACGTACTTATTAAAAAAACTTTACAAGAAGAAATAACGCATGGGAAAAAATTAACTTGTATTTCCTAAACAACACGTTGTAACTCGAAAAGATTTGTTGTGGCGTGTATGTCTAAGCGTTTAGCCTCAAAAGAGAATGCACAGGAGAGTTTTCTGTCGAAAAAATATGTCAGAATACCACGTTTTAAGGAAATCCCCCATCTTGCGAAATTATCTTGTTTTTCCTAAACAACACGTTGTAACTCAAAAAGATTTGGTGTTGCATGTATGTTTAAACGTGTAGCCTCAAAAGAGAAGCCACAGGAGAATTTTCTCTCGACAAAATATATCAGAATACCACGTTTTAAGTAAATCCCGCATCGTGTGAAATTATCTTTTTTTCCTAAACAACATGTTGCAACTCTAAAAGCTTTGGTGATGAGTGCATATCTAAGCGTGTAGCCTCAAAAGAGAACGCACAGGAGAGTTTTAAATGGAAAGAATATGTAAGAATACCACGTTACAAGGAAATACAGTTTTGCAGAGTAATGGCAAATACGTACATATTAGAAATTCTTAAACTTTACAAGAAGAAATTACGCATCGTAAAAAATTATCTTGTATTTCCTAAACAACACTTTGTAACTCGAACAGATTTGTTGTGGCGTGTATGTCTAAGCGTTTAGCCTCAAAAGAGAACGAACAGGAGAGTTTCCTCTCGAAAAAATATGTCAGAATACCACGTTATAAGGAAATACCCCATCGTGCGAAATTATCTTGTTTTTCCTAAACAACACATTGTAACTCAAAAAGCTTTGGTGTTGTGTGTATGTCTAAGTTTGTAGCCTCAAAAGAGAATGCACAGGAGAGTTTTCTCTTGAAAGAATATGTAAGAATACCATGTTATAAGGAAATACAGTGTTGTAGAGTAAAGAAAAACACGTACGTATTGGAAATACTTAAACTTTACGAGAAGAAATAACGCATCATGCAAAATTATCTTGTTTTTCCTAAACAAAACGTTGTAACTCGAAAAGATTTTGTGTTGCGTGTATGTCTAAGCTTGTAACCTCAAAAGAGAACGCCCAGGAGAGTTTTCTCTCCAAAAGATATGTCAGAATACCATGTTTTAAGGAAATCCCGCATCCTACGAAATTATCTTCTTTTCTTAAACATACCTTGTAACTCGAAAAGCTTTAGTGTTGCGTGTATGTCTAAGTGTGGAGCTTCAAAAGAGAACGCACAGGAGAGTTTTCTCTCAAATGAATATGTAACAATACCACGTTATATGGAAATACTGTGTTGCAGAGTAAAGACAAATACGTACATATTAGAAATACTTAAACTTTTTTTTAATTTTTTTATTTGGTATAATTTTTATTTATATTTCAAATGATTTCCCCTTTCCTAGCCCTCCCACTTCCAAAAAGTCCCGTAAGCAAACTTCTCTCCCCCTGTCCTCCCACACACCCCTTCCCTCTTCCCCGTTCTGGTTTTGCTAAATACTGCTTCATTGAGTCTTTCCAGAACAAGGGGCAACTCTTCCTCTCTTCTTGTACCTCATTTGATGTGTAGATTATGTTTTGGATAATCCAGGTTTCTAGGTTAATATCCACTTATTAGTGAGTGCATACCGTGATTCATCTTTTGAGTCTGGGTTACCTCACTTAGTATGATGTTCTCCAGGTCCATCCATTTGCCTAAGAAATTCATGAATTCAACTGGAGGTCAGCATGCAGAAGAATGCGAATTGATCCATCCTTGTCTCCTTGTACTAAGCTCAAATACAAATACTTAAACTTTATGAGGAGAAATAACGCATCGTACAAAATTATCTTGTATTTCCTAAACAAAACGTTGTAACTCGAAAAGATTTGGTGTTGCATGTATGTCTAAACATGTAGCCTCAAAGGAGAACTCACAGGAGAGTTTTCTCTCGAAAAAATATGTCAGAATACCACGTTTTAAGGAAATCCCTCATCGTGCGAAATTATCTTGTTTTTTCTAAACAACACGTTGTAATTCGAAAAGCTTTGGTGTTGCGTGTATGTCTAAGCGTGTAGCCCCAAAAGAGAACGCACAGGAGAGTTTTCTCTCAAATGAATATGTAAGAATACCACGTTATAAGGAAATACAGTATTGCAGAGTAAAGACAAATACGTACTTATGCTTTACAAGAAGAAATAAAGCATCTTACAAAATTATCTTGTATTTCCTAAACAAAACGTTGTAACTTGTAAAGATTTGGTGTGGCGTGTATGTCTAAGCGTGCAGCCTCAAAAGAGAATGCACAGGAGAGTTTTCTCTCGAAAGAATATATAAGAATACCACGTTATAAGGAAATACAGTGTTGCAGAGTAAAGACAAATACGTACGTATTAGAAATACTTAAACTTTATGAGAAGAAATAATGCATCTTAAAAAATAATCTTGTATTTCCTAAACACCACGATGTAACTCAAAAAGATTTGGTTTTGCATGTATCTCTAAATGTGTAGCATCAAAAGAGACCCCACTGGAGAATTTTCTCATGAAAAAATATGTCAGAATACCACGTTTTAAGGAAAACCAGCATCCTGCGAGATTATCTTGTTTTTTATTAAACAACACATTGTAACTCGAAAATCTTTTGTGTTGCCTGTATGTCTAAGTGTGTAGCCTCAAAAGAGAACGCACAGGAGAGTTTTATCTCAAATGAATATTTAAGAATACCACGTTATAAGGAAATACAGTGTTGCAGAATAAAGACAAATATGTACATATTGGAAATACTTAAACTTTATGAGAAGAAATAACGCATTGTGAAAAATTATCTTGTTTTTCCTAAACAACACGTTGTAACACGAAAAGATTTGGTGTTGCATGTATGTCTAAGCTTGTAGCCTCAAAAGAGAACGCACAGGAGAGTTTTCTCTCTAAATATATGTCAGAATACTATGTTTTAAGGAAATTCCGCATCGTGAGAAATTATGTTGTTTTTCTGAAACAACACGTTTTAACACGAAAAGCTTTGGTGCTGCGTGTATGTCTAAGCGTGTAGCCTCAAAAGAGAAAGCACAGGAGAGTTTTCTCTCGAAAGAATATGTAAGAATACCACGTTATAAGGAAATATAGTGTTGCAGAGTAAAGACAAATACGTACGTAATTGAAATACTTAAACTTTACCAGAAGAAATAACGCATCGTGCAAAATTATCTTGTATTTCCTAAATAAAACGTTGTAACATGAAAAGATTTGGTGATGCGTGTATGTCTAAACGTGTGGCCTCAAAAGAGAAACCACAGGAGAATTTTCTCTAGAAAAAATATGTCAGAATACCACGTTTTAAGGAAATCCAGCATCATGCGAAATTATCTTGTTTTTCCTAAACAACACGTTGTAACTCGAAAAGCTTTGGTGATGCGTGTATGTCTAAGTGTATAGCCTCAAACGAGAACACACAGGACAGTTTTCTCTCGAAAGAATATGTAAGAATACCACGTTATAAGGAAATACAGTGTTGCAGAATAAAGACAAATAAGTAAGTATTAGAAATACTTAAACTTTATGAGAAGAAATAATGCATCGTGCAAAATTATCTTGTTTTTCCTAAACAACACTTTGTAACTCGAAAAGATTTGGTGTCGTGTGTATGACTAAGCGTGTAGCCTCCAAAGAAAACGCACAGGAGAGTTTTCTCTCAAAAAAAATTGTCAGAATACCACGTTTTATAGAAATCCCACATCGTACGAAATTATCTAGTTTTTCATAAACAACAAGTTTTAACTCGAAAAGCTTTGGTGTTGAGTGTATGTCTAAGTGTGTAGCCTCAAAATATAATGCACAGAAGAGTTTTCTCTCGAAAGAATATGGAAGAATACCACATTACAAGGAAATACAGGGTTGCAGAGTAAAGACAAATACTTACATATTAGAAATACTTAAACTTTACCAGAAGAAATAACCCATCGTACAAAATTATCTTGTATTTTATAAAAAGCACGTTGTAACTCCAAAAGATTTGGTGTTGCGTGTATGTCTAAGCATATAACCTCAAAAGAGAATGCAAAGGAGAGTTTTCTCTCGATTGAATATGTAAGAATACCACGTTACAAGGAAATACAGTGTTGCAGAGTAAAGACAAATACATCAGTAAAAAAATACTTAAACTTTACGAGAAGAAATAACGCATTTTACAAAATTATCTTTTATTTCATAAAAAAGACGTTGTAACTCAAAAGACTTGGTGTTGCGTGTATGTCTAAACGTGTAGCCTCAAAAGAGAACACACAGGTGAATTTTCCCTTGAAAAAATATGTCAGAATACCGCGTTTTAAGGAAATCCTGCATCGTGCGAAATTATCTGGTTTTTGCTAAACAACACGTTGTAACTCGAAAAGCTTTGGTGTTGCGTGTATGTCTAAGCATGTAGCCTCAAAAGAGAATGCACAGCAGAGTTTTCTCTCGAAATAATATGTACGAATACCATGTTATAAGGAAATACAGTGTTGCACAGTAAAGACAAATACGTACGTATTAGAACTACTTAAACTTTACAAGAAGAAATAACGGATCGTACACAATTATCTTGTATTTTCAAAACAACACCTTTCAACTCGAAAGGATTTGTGGTTGAGTATATGTCTAAGCGTGTGTCGTCAAAAGAGTACATACAGGAGAGTTTTCTCTCGAAAAAAATATGTCAGAATACCACATTTTAAGGAAATCCCGCATCGTGCGAAATTATCTTGTTTTTCCTAAACAACTTGTTGTAACTCGAAAAGCTTTGGTCTTGCGTTTTTGTCTAAGCGTGCAGCCTCAAAGGAGAACGCACAGGAGAGTTTTCTTTCGAAAGAATATGTAAGAATACCACGTTATAAGGAAATACAGTGTTGCAGAATAAAGACACATACATACATATTGGAAATATTTAAACTTTACGAGAAGAAATAATGCATCGTGCAAAACTATCTTGTTTTTCCTAAACAACATGGTGTAACTCGAAAAGCCTTGGTGTTGCGTGTATGTCTAAGCGTGTAGCCTGAAAAGAGAACGCACAGGAGAGTTTTCTCTCGAATGAATATGTACGAATACCACGTTTAAGGAAATCTGACATCGTGTGAAATTATCTTGTATTTCCTAAACAACATGTTGTAACTCGAAAAGCTTTGGTGTTGCTTGTATGTCTCAGCGTGTAGCCTCAAAAGGGAACGCACAGGAGAGTTTTCTCTCGAAAAAATATGTCAGAATACCACGTTTTAAGGAAATCCCGCATAGTGCGAAATTATCTCGTTTTTCCTAAACAACACGTTGTAACTCGAAAAGATTTGGTGTTGCGTGTATGTCTAAACGTGTAGCCTCAAAAGAGAACACACGGGTGAATTTTCTCTCGACAAAAGATGTCAGAATATCACGTTTTAAGTAAATCGCTCATCATGTGAAATTATCTTTTTTTTCCTAAACTACACGTTGCAACTCGAAAAGTTTTGGTGATGCCTGTATGTCTAAGAGTGTAGCCTCAAAAGAGAATGCACAGGAGAGTTTTCTATCGAAAGAATATGTAAGAATACCACGTTACAAGGAAATACAGTGTTGCAGAGTACAGACAAA
This sequence comes from Apodemus sylvaticus, assembly GCF_947179515.1. Classification (NCBI taxonomy): domain Eukaryota; kingdom Metazoa; phylum Chordata; class Mammalia; order Rodentia; family Muridae; genus Apodemus; species Apodemus sylvaticus. The sequence goes on along the minus strand of NC_067492.1, from coordinate 63,272,151 downwards.
TACGTACGTATTAGAAATACTTAAACATTACGAGAAAAATAAAGCATCATACAAAATTATCTTGTATTTCCTAAACATCATGTTGTAACTCGAAAAGATTTGGTGTTACGTGTATGTCTAACCTTGTACCCTCAAAAGAGAACGCCAAGGAGAGTTTTCTCTCCAAAAAATATGTCAGATACCACGTTTTAAGGAAATCCCGCATCATGCGAAATTATCTTGTTTTTCTTAAACAACACCTTGTAAATCGAAAAGCTTTGGTGTTGCGTGTATGTCTAAGCGTGTGGCCTCAAAAGAGAATGCACAGAAGAGTTTTCTCTCGAAAGAATATATAAGAATACGACGTTATAAGGACATACAGTGTTGCAGAGTAAAGACAAATACGTACATATTGGAAATACTTAAACTTTACGAGAAGAAATAAGGCATCGTGCAAAATTATCTTGGTTTTCCTAAACAACACGTTGTAACTCGAAAAGATTTTGTGTTACGTGTATGTCTAAGCTTGTAGCCTCAAAAGAGAACGCACAGGAGAGTTTTCTCTCGAAAAAATATGTCAGAATACTGCGTTTTAAGGAAATCCTGTGTCATTTGAAATTATGTTGTTTTTCCGAAACAACATGTTTTAACTCGAAAAGCTTTGGTGTTGTGTGTATGTCTAAGTGTGTAGCCTAAAAAGAGAACACACAGGAGAGTTTTCTCTCAAAAGAATATGTAAGAATACCATGTTATAAGGAAATACAGTGTTGCAGAGTAAAGACTAATATGTACATATTGGAAATACTTAAAGTATACGAGAAGAAATAATGCATCTTGCAAAATTATCTTGTTTTTCCTAAACAACACATTGTAACTCGAAAAGATTTTGTGTTACATGTATGTCTAAGCTTGTAGCCTCAAAAGGGAACGCTCAGGAGTGTTTTCACTCGCACAGATATGTAAGAATACCACGTTACAAGGAAATATAGTGTTGCTGAGTAAAAACAAATACGTACGTATTGGAAATAATTAAACTTTACGAGCAGAAATAATGCATCGTAAAAAAATATCTAGTATTTCCTAAACAACAAGTTGTAACTCGAAAAGATTTGGTGTGGCATGTATGTCTAAGCGTGTAGCCTCAAAAGAGAACGCACAAAAGATTTTTCTCTTGAAAAAGTATGTCAGAATACCACGTTTTAAGGAAATACCGCATAGTGCGTAATTATCTTGTTTTTCCTAAACAACACTTTGTAATTCGAAAATATTTGGTGTTGCGTGTATGTCTAAGCATGTAGCCTCAAAAGAGAATGCACTGGAGAGTTTTCTCTCGAAAGAATATGTAAGAATACCACGTTATAAGGAAATACAGTGTTGGAGAGTAAAGACAAATACGTACATTTTAGAAATACTTAATCTTTACGAGAAGAAATAACGCTTCGTACAAAATTATCTTGTATTTCCTAAACAACACGTTGTAACTAAAAAAGATTTGGTGTTGTATGTTTGTCTAAGCGTTTAGCCTCAAAAGAGAACGCACAGGAGATTTTTTCTCGGTAAAATATGTCATAATACCACGTTTTATGGAAATCCTGCATCATGCGAAATTATATTGTTTTTCTTAAACAACACGTTGTAACTTGAAAAACTTTGGGGTTGCGTGTATGTCTAAGCCTGTAGCCTCAAAAGACAGCACACAGGAGTGTTTTCTCTCGAAAGTATATGTAATATTACCATGTTATAAGGAAATACAGTTTTGCAGAATAAAGACAAATGTGTATGTATTAAAAATCTTTAAAGTTTACGAGAAGAAATAACGCATCGTGCATAATTATCTTGTTTTTCCTAAACAACACATTGGAACTTGAAAATATTTTGTGTTGCGTATATGTCTAAACTTGTACCCTCAAAGGAGAACGCCCAGGAGAGATTTCTCTCCAAAAAATATGTCAGAATACCACGTTTTAAGGAAATCCCGCTTCGTGCGATATTATCTTGTTTTTCTTAAACAACACCTTGTAACTCGAAAAGCTTTGGTGTTGCGTGTATGTCTTAGCGTGTAGCCTCAAAAGAGAACGCATAGGAGAATTTTCTCTAGAAAGAATATGTAAGAATACCACGTTATAAGGAAATACAGTGTTGCAGATTAAAGACAAATACGTACATATTGGAAATACTTAAACTTTACGAGAATAAATAACGCATCATGCAAAATTATGTTGTTTTTCCAAAACAACAGGTTGTAACTCAAAAAGATTTTGTGTTACGTGTATGTCACAGCGTGTAGCCTCAAAAGAGAACGGACAGGAGAGTTTTATCTCGAATAAATAAGTCAGAATACCATGTTTTAAGGAAATCCTGCATCATGCGAAATTATCGTTTTTTTCTTAAACAACATCTTGTAACTCGAAAAGCTTAGGTGTTGTGTTTTTGTCGAAACGTGCAGCCTCAAAACAGAACGCACAGGAGAGTTTTCTCTCGAAAGAATATGTAAGAATACAACATTATAAGGAAATACAGTGTTACCGAATAAAGACAAATACGTACATATTAGAAATACTTAAACTTTACGAGAAGAAATAACACATCGTGCAAAATTATCTTGTTTTTCCTAAACAACACGTTGTAACTCGAAGGATTTTGTGTTGCCTGTAAGTCTAAGTGTGTAGCCTCAAAAGAGAACGCACATGAGAGTTTTCTCTCGAAAAATATGTCAGAATACCACGTTTTAAGGAAATCCTGCATCGTGCGAAATTATCTTGTTTTTCCTAAACAACATTTTTTAACTCGAAAAGCTTTGGTGTGGCATATATGTCTAAATGTGTAGCCTCAAAAGAGAATGCACAGGAGAGTTTTCTCTAGAAAGAATATGTAAGAATACCACGTTATAGGGAAATACAGTGTTGCAGAGTAAAGACAAATACGTACATATTGGAAATACTTAAACTTTACGAGAATGAATAACGCATCATGCAAAATTATCTCGTTTTTCCTAAACAACACATTGTAACTCGAAAAGATTTTGTGTTACGTGTATGTCTAATCTTGTAGCCTCAAAAGAGAACGCACAGGAGAGTTTTCTTTCGAAAGAATATGTAAGAATACCATTTTACAAGGAAATACAGTGTTGCAGAGTAAAGACAAATACGTACGTATTGGAAATATTTAAACTTTACGAGAAGAAATATTGCATCCTGCAAAATTATCTTGTTTTTCCTAAACAACATGGTGCAACTCGAAAAGCTTTGGTGTTGCGTGTATGTCTAAGTGTGTAGCCTCAAAAGAGAACGCACAGGAGAGTTTTCTCTCAAAAGAATATGTACGAAGACCACGTTATAAGCAAATACACTGTTGCAGAGTAACCAAAAATACTTACATATTAGAAATACTTAAACTTTAAAAGAAGAAAAAACGCATCGTACACAATTATCTTGTATTTCCAAAACAACAAGTTTTATCCCGAAAATATTTGTGGTTGTGTGTATGTCTAAGCGTGTATCGTCAACAGAGAATGTATAGGAGAGTTTTCTCTCGAAAAAATATGTCAGAATACCACGTTTTAGGAAAATCCTGCATAGTGTGAAATTATCTTGTTTTCCTAAACAACACGTTGTAAGTCGAAATGCTTTGTTGTTGCGTTTTTGTCTAATCGTGCAGCTTCAAAAGAGAACGCACAGGAGAGTTTTCTCTCGAAAGAATATGTAAGAATACCACTTTATAAGGAAATACAGTGTTGCAGAGTAAAGACAAATGCGTACTTATTGGAAATACTTAAACTTTACGAGAAGAAATAATGCAGCATGCAAAATTATCTTGTTTTTCCTAAACAACATGTTGTAACTCGAAAGGCTTTCTTGTTGCGTGTATGGCTAAGCGTGTAGCCTCAAAAAAGTATGTACAGGAGAGTTTTCTCTCGAAAGAATATGTAAGAATACCACGTTTAAGGAAATCCTGCATCGTGCGAAATTATCTTGTTTTTCCTAAACAACACGTTTTAACTAGAAAAGCTTTGGCGTTGCGTGTATGTCTAAGTGTCTAGCATCAAAAGAGAATGCACATGAGAGTTTTCTCTCGAAATAATATGTAAGAATACCACGTTTTAAGGAAATACCGCATCTTGCGAAATTATCTTGTTTTTCCTAAACAACACGTTGTATCTCGAAATGCTTTGGTGTTGCGTGTATGTCTAAGCATGTAGCCTCAAAAGAGAATGCAAAGGAGAGTTTAGTCTCGAAAAAATATGTAAGAATACCACGTTATAAGGAAATACAGTGTTACAGAGTAAAGACAAATATGTACGTATTGGAAATACTTAAACTTTACGAGAAGAAATAACGCATCCTGCAAAATTATCTTATTTTTCCTAAACAACACATTGTAACTCGAAGAGATTTGGTGTTGCGTGGATGTCTAAGTTTGTAGCCTCAAATGAGAATGCATAGGAGTGTTTTCTCTCAAAAAATATGTCAGAATACCATGTTTTAAGGAAATCCTGCATCATGCGAAATATCTTGCTTTTCCTAAACAACAAGTTGTAACTGGAAAAGCTTTGATGTTGCATGTATGTCTAAGTGTTTAGCCTCAAAAGAGAACGCACAGGAGAGTTACCTCTCACATAATATGTAAGAATACCACGTTACAAGGAAATACAGTGTTGCAGAGTAAAGACAAATACGTACATATTAGAAATAATTAAACTTTACAAGAAGAAATAATGCATCGTACAAAATTATCTTGTAATTCCTAAACAACACGTTGTAACTCGAAAAGATTTGGTGTTGCGTGTATGTCTAAAAGTGTAGCTTCAAAAGGGAACACACAGGAGAATTTTCTCTTGAAAAAATATGTCAGAATACCACGTTTTAAGGAAATCCTACATCGTTCGATATTTTCTTGTTTTTCCTAAACAACACGTTGTAACTAGAAAATCTTTTGTGTTGCGTGTATGTCTAATTGTGTAGCCTCAAAAGAGAACGCACAGGAGAGTTTTCTCTCGAAAAAAATATGTCAGAATGCCTAGTTTTAAGGAAATTCCGCATCGTGCGTAATTATCTTGTTTTTCCTAAACAACATGTTGTAACTCGAAATGCTTTGGTGTTGCGTGTATGTCTAAGCTTGCAGCCTCAAAAGAGAATGCACAGGAGGGTTTCCTCTCAAAAGAATATGTAAGAATACCACATTATAAGGAAATACAGTATTGCAGAGTACAGACAAATACGTACGTATTGGAAATATTTAAACTTTACGAGAAGAAATAACGCATCGTGCAAAATTATCTTGTTTTTCCTAAAGAACACATTGTAAATCGAAAAGATTTGGTGTGGCATGTATGTCTAAGCGTGTAGCCTCAAAAGAGAATGCACAGGAGAGTTTTCTCTCAAAAAAGTATGTCAGAATACCACGTTTTAAGGAAATCCTGCCTCGTGCATAATATCTTGCTTTTCCAAACCAACACGTTGTAACTCGAAAACCTTTGGTGCTGCATGTATGTCTAAGTGTGTAGCCTCAAAAGAGAACGCACAGGAGAGTTTTCTCTCGAAATAATATGTAAGGATACCATTTTACAAGGAAATAGAGTGTTGCAGAGTAAAGACAAATACGTACCTATTAGAAATACTTAAACTTTATGAGAAGAATTGACGCATCTTACAAAATTATCTTTTATTTCCTAAAATACACGTTGTAACTCGAAAAGATGTGGTGTTGCATGTATGTCTAAACCTGTAGCCTCAAAAGAGAACACACAGGTGAATTTTCCCTTGAAAAAATATGTTAGATTACCACGTTTTAAGGAAATTCTGCATCTAAGGAAATTATCATGTTTTCCCTAAACAACACGGTGTATCTCGAAAACCTTTGGTGCTGCATGTATGTCTAAGCGTGTAGCCTAAAAAAAGAACGCACAGGAGTTTTCTCTCAAATGAATATGTAAGAATACCACATTATAAGGAAGTACAGTGTTGCAGAGTAAAGACAAATACTTACATATTAAAAATACTTAAACTTTACGAGACGAAATAACGCACTGTGCACAATTATCTTGGTTTTCCTGAACAACACGTTGTAACTCGAAAAGCTTTGGTGTTGCGTGTATGTCTAAGTGTGTAGCACCAAAAGAGAATGCACAGGACAGTTTTCTCTCAAAAGAATATGTAAGAATACCACGTTATAAGGAAATACAGTGTTGCAGATTAAAGACAAATATGTATGTATTAGAAATACTTAAACTTTAAGGGAAGAAATAATGCATTGTACAAAATTATCTTGTATTTCCTAAACAACACGTTGTAACTAGAAAATATTTGGTGTTGCGTGTATGTCTAAGCGTTTAGCCTCAAAAGAGAACGCAAAGGAGAGTTTTCTGTCTAAAAAATATGTCAGAATACCACGTTTTAAGGAAATCCCGCATCCTGTGAAATTATCTTGTTTTTCCTAAACAACACGTTGTAACTCGAAAAGCTTTGGTGTTGCGTATATGTCTAAGCGTGTAGCCTCAAAAGAAAACGCACAGGAGAGTTTTCTCTCAAAAAAATATGTCAGAATAACACGTTTTAAGGAAATCCTTCATCGTGCGAAATTATCTTTTTTTTCCTAAACAACATGTTTTAACTCGAAAAAGCTTTGGAGTTGCGTTTATGTCTAAGTGTGTAGCCTCAACAGAGAATGCACAGGAGAGTTATCTCTCACAAGAATATGTAAGAATACCACGTTACAAGGAAAAACAGTTTTGCAGAGTAAAGATAAATATGTACATATTAGAAATACTTAAACTTTACGAGAAGAAATAATGCGTCGTACAAAATTATCTTGTAATTCCTAAACAACACATTCTAACTCGAAAAGATTTGGTGTGGCGTGTATGTCTAAGTGTTTAGCCTCAAAAGAAAATGCACAGGAGAGTTTTCTCTCTAAAGAATATGTAAGAATACCACGTTATAAGGAAATACAGTGTTGCAGATTAAAGACAAATATGTACGTATTAGAAATACTTAAACTTTACGGGAAGAAATAACGCATCATACAAAATTATATTATATTTCCTAAGCAACACATTGTAACTCGAAAATATTTGGTTTTGCGTGTATGTCTAAGCATTTAGCCTCAAAAGAGAACGCAAAGGAGAGTTTTCTGAGGTAAAAATATGTCAGAATACCACGTTTTAAGGAAATCACGCATCGTGTGATATTATCTTGTTTTTCATAAACAACACGTTGTAACTGGAAAAGCATTGGTGTTGCGTGTATGTCTAAGCGTGTAGCCTCAAAAGAGAACGCACAGGATAGTTTTCTCTCGAAAGAATATGTAAGAATACCACATTATAAAGAAATACAGTGTTGCAGAGTAAAGACCAATACGTACGTATTAGAAATACTTAAATTTTATGAGAAGAAATAACGCATCATACAAAATTAAATTCTATTTCCTAAAAAAACACGTTGTAACTCGAAAAGATTTGGTGTTGCGTGTATGTATAAACGGGTAGCCTCAAAAGAGAACCGACAGGAGAATTTTCTCTAGAAAAAATATGTCAGAATACCACGATTTAAGGAAATCCTGCATCGTGCAAAATTATCTTGTTTTTCTAAAACAACACGTTGTAACTCGAAAAGGTTTGGTGTTGCTTGTATGTCTCAGCGTGTAGCCTCAAAAGACAATGCACAAGAGAGTTTTCTGTCGAAAAAATATGGCAGAATACCACGTTTTAAGGAAATCCTTCACTGTGCGAAATTATCTTGTTTTTCCTAAACAACATGTTTTAACTCGAAAAGTTTTGATGTTGCGTGTATGTCTAAGTGTGTAGCCTCAACAGAGAATGCATAGGAGAGTTTTCTCTCGAAAGAATGTGTAAGAATACCATGTTACAAGGAAATACAGTTTTGCAGAATAAAAACAAAAACGTACATATTAGAAATACTTAAACTTTAGGAGAAGAAATAACGCATCGTAAAAAATTATCTTGTATTTCCTAAACAACACATTGTAACTCGAATTGATTTGGTGTGCCGTGGATGTCTAAGCATGTAGCCTCAAATGAGAATGCACAGGAGAATTTTCTCTTGGAAAAAAATGTCAGAATACCACGTTTTAAGGAAATCACGCATAGTGCGAAATTATCTGGTTTTTCCGAAACAACATGTTGTAATTTGAAAATATTTGGTGTTGTGCTAATGTCTAAGCATGTAGCCTCAAAAAGAGAATGCACGGGAGAGTTTTCTCTTGAAAGAATATGTAAGAATACCATGTTATAAGGAAATACAGTGTTTCAGATTCAAGACAAGTTCATATGTATTAGAAATACTTAAAGTTTACGAGAAGTAATAACGCATCATACAAAATTATCTTGTATTTCCTAAACAACACGTTGTAACTCGAAAAGCTTTGGTGTTGCGTGTATGTCTAAGCGTTTAGCCTCAAAAGAGAATGCACAGGAGAGTTTTTTTGTCGAAAAAATATGTCAGAAAACCATGTTTTAAGGAAATCCCGTATCGTGTGATATTGTCTTGTTTTTCTTAAACAACAAATTGTAACTCGAAAAGATTTTGTGTTGAGTTTATGTCTAAGCGTGTAGCCTCAAAAGAGAACGCAGAGGAGAGTTTTCTCTCGAAAGAATATGTAAGAATACCACGTTATAAGGAAATACATTGTTGCAGAGTAAAGACAAATACGTACATATTAGAAATACTTAAATTTTATGAGAAGAAACAAAGCATCGTACAAAATTATCTTGTATTTCCTAAACAACACGTTGTAACTCGAAAAGATTTGGTGTTGTGTGTATGTCTAAATGTGTAGCCTCAAAAGAGAACCCACAGGAGAATATTCTCTGGAAAAAGTATGTCAGAATACCACGTTTTAAGGAAATCCTGCATCGTGCGAAATTATCTTGTTTTTCCTAAACAACACTTTGTAACTTGAAAAGCTTTGGTGTAGCTTGTATGTCTCAGCGTGTAGCCTCAAAAGAGAACACACAGGAGAGTTTTTTATCGAAAAATATGTCTGAATACCACGTTTTAAAAAAATCCTGCATCCTGCGAAATTATCTTTTTTTTTTCCTAAACAACTTGTTGTAACTCGAAAAGCCTTGAAGTTGCGTTTATGTCAAAGCGTGCAGCCTCATAAGAGAATGCACAGGAGAGTTTTCTCTCGAAAGAATATGTAAGAATACCACTTTATAAAGTAATATAGTGTTGCAGAGTAAAGAAACATACGTATGTATTGGAAATATTTAATCTTTATGAGAAGAAATAACGCATCGTGCAAAATTATCATGTTTTTCCTAAACAACACATTTTAACTCAAAAACTTTGGTGTTGCGTGAATGTCTAAGCATGTAGCCTCAAAAGAGAACGCACAGGAGAGTTTTCTCTCGAAATTATCTGTACGAATTCCACGTTATAAGGAAATACAGTGTTGCAGAGGAAAGACAAATACTTACGTATTAGAAATATTTAAATTTTACAAGAAGAAATAACGCATCGTACAAAATTATCTTGTATTTCCTAAACAACACGTTGTAACTCGAAAAGATTTGGTGTTGCATGTATGACTACATGTGAAGCCTCAAAAGAGAACACACAGGAGAATTTGCTCTCGAAAAAATATGTCAGAATACCACGTTATAAGGAAATCCTGCATCGTGCGAAATTATCTTGTTTTTCCTAAACAACACGTTGTAACTTGAAAAGCTTTGGTGTAGCTTGTATGTCTCAGCATGTCGCCTCAAAAGAGAACACACAGGAGAGTTTTCTCTCAAAAAAATATATCAGAAAACCACATTTTAAGGAAGTCCTGCATCGTGCGAAATTATCTTTTTTTTTCCTAAACAACACGTTGTAACTCGAAAAGTTTTGGTGTTGCGTTTTTGTCTAAGCGTGCAGTCTCAAAAGAGAATGCACAGGACAGTTTTCTCTCAAAAGAATATGTAAGAATACCACGTTATAATGAAATACAGTGTTGCAGATTAAAGACAAATACGTACAATTGGAAATACTTAAACTTTATGAGAAGAAATAATGCATCGTACAAAATTATCTTGTTTTTCCTAAACAACACGTTGTAACTCGAAAAGATTTTGTGTTATGTATATGTCTAGGCTTGTAGCCTCAAAACAGAATGCACAGGAGAGTTTTCTCTCGAAAAAATATGTCAGAATATCACGTTTTAAGGAAATCCAGTAAAGTGCGAAATTATCTTGTTTTTCCAAAACAACTTGTTGTAACTCGAAAAGCTTAGGTTTTGCGTTTTTGTCTAAGCGTGCCACCTCAAAAGAGAACGGACAGGAGAGATTTCTCTCAAAAGAATATGCAAGAATACCACGTTATAAGGAAATATAGTGTTGCAGAGTAAAGACAAATACATACGCATTGGAAATATTTAAACTTTACGAGAAGAAATAAGGCATCGTGCAAAATTATCTAGTTTTTCCTAAACAACACATTGTAACTCAAAAAGATTTGGTGTTGCGTGTATGTCTAAGTGTGTAGTCTCAAAAGAGAATGCACAGGAGAGTTTTCTCGAGAAAGAATATGTAAGAATACCACGTTACGTGGAAATACAGTCTTGAAGAGTACAGACAAATACGTACGTATTAGAAATACTTAAACATTACGAGAAGAAATAAAGCAACGTACAAAATTATCTTGTATTTCCTAAACAACACGCTGTAACTTGAAAAGATTTGGTGTTGCGTGTATGTCTAAGTATGTAGCCTCAAAAGAGAACGCACAGGAGAGTTTTCTCTTGAAAAAATATGTCAGAATACCATGTTTTTAGGAAATCCCGCATCCTGCGAAATTATCTTGTTTTTCTTAAACAACACTTTGTAACTTGAAAAGCTTTGGTGTTGCGTGTATGTCTAAGTGTGTAGCCTCAAAAGAGAATGCACAGGACAGTTTTCTCTTGAATGAATATGTAAGAATACCTTGTTATAAGGAAATACAGTGTTGTAGAGTAAAGAAAAATATGTACGTATTGGAAATACTTAAACTTTACGAGAAGAAATAACGCATTGTGCAAAATTATCTTGTTTTTCCTAAACAACACGTTGTATCTCGAAAAGATTTTGTGTTGCGTGTATGTCTAAGCTTGTACCCTCAAAAGAGAACGCCCAGGAGAGTTTTCTCTACAAAAAATATGTCAGAATACCACGTTTTAAGGAAATCCCGCATCGTGCGAAATTATCTTGTTTTTCTAAAACAACACCTTGTAACTCGAAAAGTTTTGGTGTTGCGTGTATGTCTAAGCGTGTAGACTCAAAGGAGAATTCACAGGAGAGTTTTCTCTCGTAAATATGTCAGAGTACTACGCTTTAAGGATATCCCACATCATGTGAAATTATCTTGTATTTCCTAAACAACACATTGTAACTCGAATAGATTTGGTGTTGTGTGTATGTCTAAACGTATAGCCTCAAAAGAGAACCCACAGGAGAATTTTCTCTCGAAAAAATATGTCAGAATACCACGTTTTAAGGAAATCCTGCATCGTGTGAAATTATCTTCTTTCTCCTAAACAACACGTTGTAACTTAAAAAGCTTTGGTGTTGCATGTATGTCTAAGCGTCTAGCCTCAAGAGAGAATGCACTGGAGAGTTTTCTCTCGCAAGAACAAGTAAGAATACCACTTTACAAGGAAATACAGTTTTTCAGAGTAAAGACAAATACATACATATTAGAATTACTTAAACTTTACGAGAAGAAATAACGCATCATACATAATTATCTTGTATTTCCTAAACAACACGTTGTAACTCGAAAAGCTTTGGTGTTGCGTGTATGTCTAAGCGTGTAGTCTCAAAAGAGAACGCACAGGAGAGTTTGCTCTAGAAAGAATATGTAAGAACACCACGTTATAAGGAAGTACAATGTTGCAGAGTAAAAACAAACAGGTACGTATTAGAAATACTTAAACTTTATGAGAAGAAATAACGCATCGTAAAAAATTATCTTGTATTTCCTAAACAACATGTTGTAATTGGAAAAGATTTGGTGCTGCATGTATGTCTAAACATGTAGCCTCAAGAGAGAACCCACAGAAGAATTTTCTCTTGAAAAAATATGTCAGAATACCACGTTTTAAGGAAATCCCGCATCTTGCGAAATTATCTTGTTTTTCCTAAACAATTGTTGTAACTCGAAGAAATTTGGTTTTGTATATATTTCTAAGCATGCAGCCTCAAAAGAGAACACAAAGAAGAGTTTTGTCTTGAAAGAATATGTAAGAATCCCATGTTATAAGGAAAATCAGTGTGGCAGAGTAAAGACAAATACCAACTTATTGGAAATACTAAAACTTTACAAGAAGAAATAACGAATCGTGCAAAATTATCTTGGTTTTCCTAAACAACATGTTGTAACTCGAAAAGCGTTGTTGTTGTGTGTATGTCTAAGCGTGTAGCCTCAAAAGAGAACGCACAGGAGAGTTTTAATTCAAAAGAATATGTAAGAATACCACGTTATAAGGAAATACAGTGTTGCAGATTAAAGACAAATAAGTACGTATTAGAAATACTTAAACTTTAGGAGAAGAAATAAAGCATCGTGCAATATTATCTTGTTTTTCCTAAACAACACGTTGTAACTCAAAAAGCTTTGGTGTTGCATGTTTGTCTAAGCGTGTAGCCTCAAAAGAGAACGCACAGGAGAGTTTTCTCTCGAAAGAATATGTAAGAATACCACGTAATAAGGAAATACAGTGTTGCAGAGTAAAGACAAATACGTACCTATTAGAAATACTTAAACTTTACGAGAAGAAATAACGCATCATAAAAAAATTATCTTATATTTCCTAAACAACACGTTGTAATTGGAAAAGATTTGGTGTTGCGTGTATGTCTAAACATGTAGCCTCAAAAGAGAACCCACAGGAGAATTTTCTCTTGAAAGAATATGTCAGAATACAACATTTTAAGGAAATCCTGCATCGTGCGAAATTATCTTGTTTTTCCTAAACAACACGTTGTAACTTGAAAAACTTTGGTGTTACGTGTATTTCTAAGCATCTGGCCTCAGAAGAGAATGCAAAGGAGAGTTTACTCTCGCAAGAATATGTAAGAATACCACGTTACAAAGAAATTTAGTTTTGCAGAGTAAAGACAAATACGTACACATTAGAAACACTTAAACTTTACGAGTAGAAATAACGCATCATAAAAAATTATCTTGTATTTCATAAACAACACATTGTAATTGGAAAAGATTTGGTGTTGTGTGTATGTCTAAACGTGTAGCCTCAAAAGAGAACCCACAGGAGAATTTTCTCTTGAAAGAATATGTCAGAATACAACGTTTTAAAGAAATCCTGCATCCTGCGAAATTATCTTCTTTCTCCTAAACAACACGTTGTAACTTAAAAAGCTTTGGTGTTGCATGTATGTCTAAGCGTCTAGCCTCAAGAGAGAATGCACTGGAGAGTTTTCTCTCGCAAGAATATGTAAGAATACCACTTTACAAGGAAATACAGTTTTGCAGAGTAAAGACAAATACGTACATATTAGAATTACTTAAACTTTACGAGAAGAAATAACGCATCATACATAATTATCTTGTATTTCCTAAACAACACGTTGTAACTCGAAAAGCTTTGGTGTTGCGTGTATGTCTAAGCGTGTAGTCTCAAAAGAGAACGCACAGGAGAGTTTGCTCTAGAAAGAATATGTAAGAATACCACGTTATAAGAAAGTACAATGTTGCAGAGTAAAAACAAACAGGTACGTATTAGAAATACTTAAACTTTACGCGAAGAAATAACACATCGTAAAAAATTATCTTGTATTTCCTAAACAACACGTTGTAAATGGAAAAGATTTGGTGCGGCATGTATGTCTAAACATATAGCCTCAAAAGAGAACCCACAGAAGAATTTTCTCTTGAAAAAATATGTCAGAATACCACGTTTTAAGGAAATCCTGCATCGTGCGAAATTATCTTGTTTTTCCTAAACAATTGTTGTAACTCGAAGAGCTTTGGTTTTGTATATAATTCTAAGCGTGCAGCCTCAAAAGAGAACGCAAAGAAGAGTTTTGTCTTGAAAGAATATGAAAGAATCCCATGTTATAAGGAAATACAGTGTTGCAGAGTAAAGACAAATACCTACTTATTGGAAATACTAAAATTTTACAAGAAGAAATAACGCATCGTGCAAAATTATCTTGGTTTTCCTAAACAACATGTTGTAACTCGAAAAGCTTTGTTGTTGCGTGTATGTCTAAGGGTGTAGCCTCAAAAGAGAACGCACAGGAGAGTTTTAATTCGAAAGAATATGTAAGAATACCACGTTATAAGGAAATACAGTGTTGCAGAGTAAAGACAAATAAGTACGTATTAGAAATACTTAAACTTTAGGAGAAGAAATAAAGCATCGTGCAATATTATCTTGTTTTTCCTAAAGAACACTATGTAACTCAAAAAGATATGGTGTTGGGTGTATGTCTAAACGTGTAGCCTCAAAAGAGGACCCACAGAAGCATTTTCTCTCGTCAAAATATGTCAGAATACAACGTTTTATGGAAATCCCGCAGCGTGCGAAATTATCTTGTTTTTCTTAAACAACACGTTGTAACTCGAAAAGCTTTGGTGTTGCGTGTATGTCTAAGCGTTTACTCTCAAAAGAGAATACACAGGAGAGTTTACTCTAGAAAGAATATGTAAAAATACCACGTTATAAGGAAATACATTGTTGCAGAATAAAGACAAATACTTATGTATTAGAAATACTTAAACTTTACGAGAAGAAATAATGCATCGTACAAAATTATCTTGTTTTTCCTAAACAACAAGTTGTAACTCGAAAAGCTTTGGTGTTGCTTGTATGTCTCAGCATGTAGCCTCAAAAGAGAATGCACAAGAGAGTTTTCTCTCGAAAAAATATATCAGAATAAAACGTTTTAAGGAAATCCCGCATCGTGCAAAATTAACTTTTTTTTTCCTAAACTACTTGTAACTCGAAAAGCTTTGGTGTTGCGTTTTTGTTTAAGCATGCAGCCTCAAAAGAGAACGCACAGGAGAGTTTTAATTCGAAAGAATATGTAAGAATACCGCGTTATAAGGAAATACAGTGTTGCAGAGTAAAGACAAATAAATATTAGAAATACTTAAACTTTACGTGAAGAAATAACACATCGTGCCATATTATCTTGTTTTTCCTAAAGAACACTATGTAACTCAAAAAGATATGGTGTTGCGTGTATGTCTAAACGTGTAACCTCAAAAGAGAACCTACAGAAGAATTTTCTCTTGAAAAAATATGTCAGAATTCCACGTTTTATGGAAATATCGCATCGTGAGAAGTTATCTAGTTTTGCCTAAACAACACGTTGTAACTCGAAAAGCTTTGGTGTTGCGTTTATGTCTAAGCGTGTAGCCTCAAAGGAGAATGCACAGGAGAGTTTTCTCTCATAAAAATATGTCAGAATACCACGTTTTAAGGAAATCCCGCATCGTGCGAAATTATCATTTTTTTCCTAAACAACTTGAAACTCGAAAAGCTTAGGTGTTTCGTTATTGTCTAAGCTAGCAGCCTCAAAAGAGAAGGCACAGGAGAGTTTTAATTCGAAAGAATATGTAAGAATACACGTTATAAGGAAATACATTGTTGCAGAGTAAAGACAAATACGTACTTACTAGAAATACTTAAACTTTACGAGAAGAAATAACGCATTGTGCAATACTATCTTGTTTTTCCTAAACAACACGTTGTAACTCGAAAAGATGTGGTGTTGCGAGTATGTCGAAACGTGTAGCCTCAAAAGAGAACCCACAGGAGAATTTTCTCTCAAAAAAATATGTCAGAATACCACATTTTAAAAAAATCCCGCATCGTGCAAAATTATCTACTTTTTCATAAACAACACGTTGTAACTCGAATAGATTTGGTGTTGCATGTATGTCTAAGCTTGTAGCCTCAAAAGAGAACGCACAGGAGAGATTTTTGTCGAAAAATATGTCAGAATACCACGTTTTAAGGAAATCCCGCATCGTGCCAAATTATCTTGTTTTTCTTAAACAACCCGTTATAACTCAAAAAGCTTTGGTGTTGCGTGTATGTCTAAGCGTATAGCCTCAAAAGAGAACGCACAGGAGAGTTTTCTCTCGAAAGAATATGTAAGAATACCAGGTTATAAGGAAATACAGTGTTGCAGAGTAAAGACAAATACGTACCTATTAGAAATACTTAAACTTTACAAGAAGAAATAACGCATCATAAAAAAATTATCTTGTATTTCCTAAACAACACGTTGTAATTGGAAAAGAATTGGTGTTGCGTGTATGTCTAAATGTGTAGCCTCAAAAGAGAACCCACAGGAGAATTTTCTCTTGAAAGAATATGTCAGAATACAACATTTTAAGGAAATCCTGCATCGTGCGAAATTATCTTGTTTTTCCTAAACAACACGTTGTAACTTGAAAAGCTTTGGTGTTACGTGTATGTCTAAGCATCTGGCCTCAAAAGAGAATGCACAGGAGAGTTTACTCTCGCAAGAATATGTAAGAATACCACGTTACAAGGAAATTCAGTTTTGCAGAGTATAGACAAATACGTACATATTAGAAACACTTAAACTTTACGAGTAGAAATAACGCATCATAAAAAATTATCTTGTATTTCATAAACAACACATTGTAATTGGAAAAGATTTGGTGTTGCGTGTATGTCTAAATGTGTAGCCTCAAAAGAGAACCCACAGGAGAATTTTCTCTTGAAAGAATATGTCAGAATACAACGTTTTAAGGAAATCCTGCATCTTGCGAAATTATCTTCTTTCTCCTAAACAACACGTTTTAACTTGAAAAGCTTTGGTGTTACGTGTATGTCTAAACATCTGGCCTCAAAAGAGAATGCACAGGAGAGTTTACTCTCACAAGAATGTGTAAGAATGCCACGTTACAAGGAAATTCACTTTTGCAGAGTAAAGACAAATGCGTACATATTAGAAACACTTAAACTTTACGAGCGCAAATAACGCATCGTACAAAATTATATTGTATTTCCTAAACAACACTTTATAATTCGAAAAGCTTTGGTGTTGCCTGTATGTATGTCTAAGTGTGTAGCCTCAAAGTGAACGCACAGGAGAATTTGCTTTAGAAAGAATATGTAAGAATACCACGTTATAAGGAAGTACAATGTTGCAGAGTAAAGACAAACACGTACATATTAGAAATACTTAAACTTTACGAGAAGAAATAACGCATCGTAAAAAATTATCTTGTATTTCCTAAACCACACGTTGTAATTGGAAAAGATTTGGTGTTGCATGTATGTCTAAACGTGTAGCCTCAAAGAGAACCCACAGGAGAATTTTCTCTTGAAAAAATATGTCAGAATGCAACGTTTTCAGGAAATCCCACATCGTGCAAAATTATCTTATTTTTTTTAAACAACACGTTGTAACTAGAAAAGCTTTGGGGTTGCGTGTATGTCTAAGAGTGCAGCCTCAAAAGAGAATCCACAGGTGAGTTTTCTCTAGAAAGAATATGTAAGAATACCACGTAATAAGGACATAAAGTGTTGCAGAATAAAGACTAATACGTACTTATTAGAAATACTTAAACTTTACGAGAAAAAATAATGCCTCATACAAAATTATCTTGTATTTCCTAAACAACACATTGTAACTCGAAAAGATTTGGTGTTGCTTGTATGTCTAAGCGTGTAGCCTCAAAAGAGAACCCACAGGAGAGTTTTCTCTCGAAAAAATATGTCAGAATACCACGTTTTAAGGAAATCCCGCATCAGGCGAAATTACCTTTTTTTCTTAAACAACACGTTGTAACTCGAAAAGCTTTGGCGTTTCGTGTATGTCTAAGCGTGTAGCCTCAAAAGAGAACGCACAGGAGAGATTTCTCTCGAAAAAATATGTCAGAATACCACGTTATAAGGAAATCCTGCATTGTGAGAAATTATTTTGTTTTTCCTAAACAACTTGTTGTAACTCGAAAAGCTTTGGTGTTGCGTGTATGTCTAAGAGTATAGCCTCAAAAGAAAATGCACAGGAGAGTTTTCTCTCGCGAGAATATGTAAGAATTCCACGTTACAAGAAAATACAGTTTTGCAGAATAAAGACAAATACGTACATATTAGAAATACTTAAACTTTACGAGAAGAAATAACGCATCATAAAAAATTATCTTGTATTTCCTAAACAACACGTTGTAACTTGAAAAGCTTTGGTGTTGCGTGTATGTCTAAGCGTGTAGCCTCAAAAGAGAATGCACAGGAGAGTTTTCTCTCGAAAAAATATGTCAGAATACCACGTTTTAAGAAAATCCCGCATCGTGGAAAATTACCTTGTTTTTCCTAAACAACTTGTTGTAACTCGAAAAGTTTTGGTGTTCCTTATTTGTCTAAGCGTGCATCCTTAAAAGAGAATGCACAGGAGAGTTTTCTCTTGAAAGAATATGTAAGAACACCACGTTATAAGGAAATATAGTGTTGCAGAGTAAAGACAAATATGTACGTAATTGAAATACTTAAACTTTATCAGAAGAAATAAGGCATCGTGCAAAATTATCTGGTTTTTCCAAAACAACATGTTGTAATTCGAAATTATTTGGTGTTGCATGTATGTCTAAGCTTGTATCCTCAAAGGAGATCGCCCAGGAGAGTTTCTCTCGAAAAAATATGTCAGAATACCACGTTTTAAGGAAATCCCGCATCGTGCGAAATTATCTTGTTTTTCTTAAACAACACGTTGTAACTCGAAAAGCTTTGGTGTTGTGTGTATGTCTAAGTGTGTAGCCTCAAAAGAGAACGCACAGGAGAGTTTTCTCTTGAAAGAATATGTAAGAATACCACATTATAAGGAAATACAGTGTTTCAGAGTAAATAAAAATACATACGTATTAGAAATACTTAAACTTTACGAGAAGAAATAAAGCATCGTGCAAAATTATCTTGTTTTTCCTAAACAACACGTTATAACTCAAAAGGATTTGGTGTTGCGTGTTTGTCTAAGCGTGTAGCCTCAAAAGAGAATGCACAGGAGATTTTTTCTCGAAAAAATATGTCAGAATACCACATTATAAGGAAATCCCGCATTGTGCGAAATTATCTTGTTTTTCCTAAACAACATGTTTTACCCTGAAAAGCTCTGGTGTTGCGTTTATGTCTAAGTGTGTAGCCTAAAAAGAGAATGCACAGGAGAGTTTTCTCTAGAAAGAATATGTAAGAATACCACATTATAATGAAGTACAGTGTTGCAGAGTAAAGACAAATACGTACATATTAGAAATACTTAAACTTTACAAGAAGAAATAACGCATTATAAAAAATTATCTTGTATTTCCTAAACAACACGTTGTAATTAGAAAAGATTTGGTGTTGCGTGTATGTCTAAACGTGTAGCCTCAAAAAAAAAAAAAAAAAAAAAACCCACAGGAGAATTTTCTCTTGAAAGAATATGTCAG
This sequence comes from Apodemus sylvaticus, assembly GCF_947179515.1. Taxonomy (NCBI): domain Eukaryota; kingdom Metazoa; phylum Chordata; class Mammalia; order Rodentia; family Muridae; genus Apodemus; species Apodemus sylvaticus. The sequence continues at coordinate 63,252,766 of NC_067492.1, read as the reverse complement.
AATACAACGTTTTAAGGAAATCCTGCATCGTGTGAAATTATCTTGTTTTTCCTAAACAACACGTTGTAACTTGAAAAGCTTTGGTGTTGCGTGTATGTATAAGCGTCTAGTCTCAAAACAGAATGCACAGGAGAGTTTTCTCTCGCAAGAATATGTAAGAATACCACGTTATAAGGAAATATAGTGCTGCAGAGTAAAGACACATACGTACGTATTAGAAACACTTAAACTTTACAAGAAGAAATATCGCATCGTAAAATATTATCTTGTATTTCCTAAACAACACGACGTAACTAGAAAAGATTTGGTGTTGTGTGTATGTCTAAATGTGTAGCCTCAATAGAGAAGCGACAGGAGAATTTACTCTCGAAAAAATATGTCAGAGTACCACGTTGTAAGGAAATCCTGCATCGTGCAAAATTATCTTGTTTTTTCTAAACAACTGGTCGTAGCTCAAAAAGCTTTGATGTTGCGTGTATGTCTAAGCGTGTAGCCTTAAAAGAGAATGCACAGGAGAGTATTAACTCGAAAAAATATGTCAGAATACCACGTTTTAAGGAAATCTCGCATCGTGGGAAATTATCTTGTTTTTATTAAAGAACACGTTGTAACTCGCAAAGCTTTGGTGTTGCGTGTATGTCTAATCGTGTAGCCTCATAAGAAAATGCACAGGATAGTTTTCTCTCGAAAGAATATGTGAGAATACGACATTATAAGGAAATACAGTGTTGCAGAGTAAAGACCAATACGTATGTATTAGAAATACTTTAACCTTTATGAGAAGAAATAACGCATTGTACAAAATTATTGTGTATTTCCTATTCAAAACGTTGTAACTCGAAAATATTTGGTGTTGCGTGTATGTCTAAACGTGTAGCCTCAAAAGAGAACCGACTGGAAAATTTTCTCTCAAAAAAATATGTCAGAATATCACGATGTAAGGAAATCATGCATCCTGCAAAATTATCTTGTTTTTCCCAAACACCAAGTTGAAACTCGAAAAGGTTTGTTGTTGCTTGTATGTCTCAGCGTGTAGCCTCAAAAGACAATGCACAGGAGAGTTTTCTCTCACAAGAATATGTAAGAATAACACTTTTCAAGGAAATACCGTTTTGCAGAGCATAGACAAATACGTACATATTAGAAATACTTAAACTTTACAAGAAGAAATAATGCATCGTACAAAATTATCTTGTATTTCCTAAACAACACCTTGTAACTCGAAAAGATTTGGAATTGCGTGTATGTCTAAGCGTTTAGCCTCAAAAGATAACGCACAGGAGAGTTTTCTGTCGAAAAAATATGTCAGAATACCAGTTTTTAGGAAATCCTGCATCATGCAATATTATCTAGTTTTTCTTAAACAACACGTTGTAACTCGAAAAGCTTCGGTGTTGCATGTATGTCTAAGCCTGTAGCCTCAAAAGAGAACGCACAGGAGAGTTTTCTCACGAAAGAATATGTAAGAATACCACATTATAAGGAAATACAGTGTTGCAGAGTAAAGACAATTCGTACGTATTAGAAATACTTTAACTTTACGAGAAGAAATAACGCTTCATAAAAAATTATCTTGTATTTCCTAAACAACACGTTGTAACTCGAAACGATTTGGTGTTGTGTGTATGTCTAAATGTGTAGCCTCAAAAGTGAACCCACAGGAGAATTTTCTCTCGAAAAAATATGTCAGAATACCACGTTTTTAGGAAATCCTGCATCGTGCAAAATTATCTTGTTTTTCCTAAACAACACGTTGTAACTCGAAAAGCGTTGGTGTGGCGTGTATGTCTAAGCATGTAGCCTCAAAAGAGAACGCACAGGAGAGTTTTCTCTCGAAAAAAATATGTCCAAATACCACGTATTAAGGAAATCCCATATCGTGCGAAATTATCTTGTTTTTCCTAAACCACTTGTAACTCGAAAATTTTTGGTGTTGTGTTTTTGTCTAAGCATGCAGCCTCAAAAGAGAACGCACATGAGAGTTTTCTCTAGAAAGAATATGTAGGAATATCACGTTATAAGGAAATATAGTGTTGCAGAGTAAAGACATATACTTACATATTGGAAATATTTAAACTTAATGAGAAGAAATAGCGCATCTTGCAAAATTATCTTGTTTTTCCTAAACAACACGTTGTAACTCGAAAAGATTTGGTGTTGTGTGTATGTCTAAATGTGTAGCCTCAAAAGAGGACCCACAGGAGAATTTTCTCTCGAAAAACATGTCAGAATACCACGTTTTAAGGAAATCCTGCATCGTGCGAAATTATCTTGTTTTTCCTAAACAGCACATTGTAACTCGAAAAGCTTTGGTGTTGCATGTATGTCTAAGCGTGTAGCCTCAAAAGAGAACGCACAGGAGAGTTTTGTCTCAAAAAAATGTGTCAGAAAACCACGTTTTAAGAAATCCCGTATCGTGCGAAATTATCTTGTTTTTCCTAAACAACTTGTTGTAACTCGAAAAGCTTTGGTGTTGTGTTTTTGTCTAAGCGTGCAGCCTCAAAGGAGAATGCACAGGAGAGTTTTCTCTTGAAAGAATATGTATGAATACCACGTTACAAGGAAATACAGTGTTGCAGAGTAAAGACAAATACTTAAGTATTGGAAATACTTAAACTTTACAAGAAGAAATAACGCATCGTTCAAAATGATCTTGTTTTTCCTAAACAACACGTTGTAACTCGAAAAGATGTAGTGTTGTGTGTATGTCTAAGCGTGTATCCTCAAAAGAGAATGCACAGGATTGTTTTCTCTTGAAAAAATATGTCAGAATACCACCTTTTAAGGAAATACAGTGTTGCAGAGTAAAGACAAATACTTACCTATTAGAAATAACGCATTGTTCAAAATTATCTTGTTTTTCCTAAACAACACGTTGTAACTCGAAAAGATGTGGTGATGCGTGTTTGTCTAAGCTTGTAGCCTCAAAAGGGAATGCACAGGAGAGTTTTCTATCAAAAAATATGTCATAATGCCACGTTTTAAGGAGTTGCAGAGTAAAGACATATACGTACGTATTAGAAATACTTAAACTTTACGAGAAGAAATAACACATCATCAAAAATTATCTTGGTTTTCCTAAACAACACATTGTAACTCGAAAAGCTTTGGTGTTGCGTGTATGTCTAAGTGTGTAGCCTCAAAAGAGAATGTACAGGAGAGTTTTGTCTCGAAAAATGTGTCAGAAAACCACGTTTTAAGAAAATCCCGTATCTTGCGAAATTATCTTGTTTTTCCTAAACAACTTGTTGTAACTCGAAAAGCTTTGGTGTTGGGTTTTTGTCTAAGCATGCAGCCTCAAAGGAGAACGCACAGGAGAGTTTTCTTGCGAAAGAATATGTAAGAATACCACGTTTTAAGGAAATATAGCGTTGCAGAGTAAAGACAAATACGTACGTAATGGAAATATTTAAACTTTAGGAGAAGAAATAATGCATCGAGAAAAATTATCTTGTTTTTCCTAAACAACACGTTGTAACTCGAAAAGATTTTGTTTTACGTGTATGTCTAAGCTTGTAGCCTCAAAAGAGAAGGCACAGGAGATTTTTCTCTAGAAAAAAATATGTCAGAATACAACGTTTTAAGGATATCCCGCATCGTTCGAAATTATCTTTTTTTCCTAAACAACTTGTTGTAACTCGAAAAGCTTTGGTGTTGCGTTTTTGCCTAAACGTGCAACCTCAAAAGAGAATGAACAGGAGAGTTTACTCTCAAAAGAATATGTAAGAATACCATGTTATAAGGAAATATAGTGTTGCAGAGTAAAGACACATATATATCTATTGGAAATACTTAAACTTTATGAGAAGAAATAATGCATCGTGTAAAATTATCATGTTTTTCCTAAACAACACGTTGTAACTCAAAAAGATTTGTTGTTGCGTGTATGTCTAAGCTTGTAGCCTCAAAAGAGAACACAAAGGAGAGTTTTCTCTTGAAAAATTATGGACGAATACCACGTTTTAAGGAAATTCTGCATCATGCGAAATTATCTTTTTTTTTTCCTAAACAACTTGTTGTAACTCGAAACGCTTTGGTGTTGCGTTTTTGTCTAAGCGTGCAGCCTCAAAAGAGAATGCACAGGAGAATTTTCACTCGAAAGAATATGTAAGAATACCACATTATAAGGAAATATAGTGTTGCAGAGTAAAGACAAATAAGTACATATTGGAAATATTTAAACTTTATGAGAAGAAATAATGCATCGTGCAAAATTATCTTGTTTTTCCTAAACAGCACGTTGTAACTCGAAAGATTTTGCGTTACGTGTATTTCTAGGCTTGTAGCCTAAAAGGAGAACGCACAAGAGAGTTTTCTCTCGAAAAAATATGTCAGAATACCACGTTTTAAGAAAATCCCGTATCATGAGATATTCTCTTGATTTCCTAAACAACTTGATGCAACTCGAAAAGCTTAGGTGTTGCGTTTTTGTCTAAGCATGCTGCCTCAAAAGAGAACACACAGCAGAGTTTTCTCTCGAAAGAATATGTAAGAACACCACGTTATAAGGAAATATAGTGTTGAAGAGTAAAGACAAATACGTACCTATTGGAAATATTTAAACTTTAAGAGAAGAAATAACGCATCGTGCGAAATTATCTTGTTTTTCCTAAACAACACGTTGTAACTCAAAAAGCTTTGGTGTAGCTTGAATGTCTCAGCGTGTAGCCTCAAAAGAGAAGACACAGGAGAGTTTTCTCTCAAAAATATGTCAGAATACCATGTTTTAAATAAATCCTGCATCGTGCCTAATTATCTTTTTTACCTAATCAACTTGTTGGAACTCGAAAAGCTTTGGTGTTGCGTTTTTGTCTAAGCGTGCAGCCTTAAAAGAGAACGCCCAGGACAGTTTTCTCTCAAAAGAATATGTTAGAATACCACGTTATAAGGAAATACAGTGTTGCAGATTAAAGACAAATATGTACATATTGGAAATACTTAAACTTTACGAGAAGAAATAATGCATCATGCAAAATTATCTTGTTTTTCCTAAACAACACGTTGTAACTTGAAAAGATTTTGTGTTACGTGTATGTCTAAGCTTGTAGCCTCAAAAGAGAATGCACAGGAGAGATTTCTCTTGAAAAAATATGTCAGAATGCCACGTTTTAAGGAAATCCTGCATCGTGCGAAATAATCTTGTTTTTCCTAAACAACACGATGTAACTCGAAAAGCTTTGGTGCTGCGTATATGTCTAAGCGTGTAGTCTCAAAAGAGAACATAAAGGAGAGTTTTCTCTCGAAAGAATATGTTAGAATACCACGTTATAAGGAAATACAGTGTTGCAGAGTAAAGACAAATACGTACGTATTAGAAATACTTAAACTTTACAAGAAGAAATAACTCATCGTAAAAAATTAACTTGTATTTCCTAAATAATACCTTGTAACTCAAAGGATTTGGTGTTGCGTGTATGTCTAAACATGTAGCCTCAAAAGAGAACCCACGGGAGATTTTTCTTTCGAAAAAATATGTCAGAATACCACGTTTTAAGGATATCCTGCATCGTGCAAAATTATCTTGTTTTTCCTAAACAACATGTTGTAACTCGAGAAGCTTTGGTGTTGCTTGTATGTCTCAGCGTGTAGCCTCAAAGAGAACGCACAGGAGTGTTTGCTCTCGAAAAAATATGTGAGAATACCACGTTTTAAGGAAATCCTGCATCGTGTGAAATTATCTTGTTTTTCATAAACAACATGTTTTAACTCGAAAAGTTTTGGTGTTACGTGTATGTCTAAGTGTTTAGCCTCAAAAGAGAATGAACAGAAGAGTTTTCTCTCGCAAGAGTATGTAAGAATACCACGTTACAAGGAAATACAGTTTTGCAGAGTAAAGACAAATAAGTACATATTAGAAATACTTAAATTTTATGAGAAGAAATAACGCATCGTACAAAATTATTTAGTACTTCCTAAACAACACGTTGTAACTGGAAAAGATTTGGTGTGGGGTGTATGTCTAAGCGTGTAGCCTCAAAAGAGAATGCACAGGAGAGTGTTCTCTCGACAAAATATGTCAGAATACCACGTTTTAAGTAAAGCCTGCATTGTGTGAAATTATCTTTTTTTTCCCTAAACAACACGTTGCAACTCGAAAAGCTTTGGTGATATGTGTATGTCTAAGAGTGTAGCCTCAAAAGAGAACATACAGGAGAGTTTTCTATTGAAAGAATATATAATAATATCACGTTACAAGGAAATACAGTGTTGCAGAGTACAGACAAATATATACGTATTAGAAATACTTAAACATTACGAGAAGAAATACAGCATCATACAAAATTATCTTGTGTTTCCTAAACAACATGTTGTAACTCAAAAAGATTTGGTGTTACGTGTATTTCTAAGCTTGTACCCTCAAAAGAGAACGCCAAGGAGAGTTTTCTCTCCAAAAAAATTTTTCACAATATTACGTTTTAAGGAAATCCCGCATCGTGTGAAATTATCTTGTTTTTCTTAAACAACACCTTGTAACTCGAAAAGCTTTGGTGTTGCATGTATGTCTAAGCGTGTGGCCTCAAAAGAGAACGCACAGAAAAGTTTTCTCTCGAAAGAATATGTAAGAATACCACATTATAAGAAAATACAGTGTTGCAGAGTAAAGACAAATACGTACATATTGGAAATACATAAACTTTGCGAGAAGAAATAACGCATCGTTCAAAATTATCTTGGTTTTCCTAAACAACACGTTGTAACTTGAAAAGATTTTGTGTTACGTGTATGTCTAAGCTTGTAGCCTCAAAAGAGAACGCCCAGGAGAGTTTTCTCTCGAAAAAAATATGTCAGAATACTGCGCTTTAAGGAAATCCTTTGTCGTGCGAAATTATGTTGTTTTTCCTAAACAACATGTTTTAACTTGAAAATCTTTGGTGTTGTGTGCATGTCTATGTGTGTAGCCTAAAAAGAGAATCCACAGAAGAGTTTTCTCTTGCAAGAATATGTAAGAATACGATGTTACAAGGAAATAAAGTTTTGCAGAGTAAAGACAAATACGTACATATTAGAAATACTTAAAATTTATGAGAAGAAATAACGCATCATACAAAATTATCTTGTATTTCCTATACAACATGTTGTAACTTGAAAAGATTTGGTGTAGCGTGTATGTCTAAGCGTGTAGCCTCAAAAGAGAATGCACAAGAGAGTTTTCTCTTGAAAAATGTCAGAATACCACGTTTAAGGAAATCCCTCATAGTGCGAAATTATCTTGTTTTTCCTAAACAACACGTTGTAATTAGAAAATATTTGGAGTTGTGTATATGTCTAAGCGTGTAGCCTCAAAAGAGAACACAGAGGAGAGTTTTCTCTCGAAAGAATATGTAAGAATACCACGTTGTAAGGAAATACAGTCTTGCAGAGTAAAGACAAATATGTACATATTAGAAATACTTAAACTTTATGAGAAGAAATAACAAATCATAAAAAATTATCTTGTATTTCCTAAAGAACACATTGTAACTTGAAAAGATTTGGTGTTGTGTGTATGCGTAAATGTGTAGCCTCAAAAGGGTACCCACAGGAAAATTTTCTCTCGAAAAAATATGTCAGAATACCACGTTTTAAGGAAATCCTGCTTCCTGCGAAAATATCTTGTTTTTCCTAAACAACACATGGTAACTCGAAAAGCTTTGGTGTTGCGTGTATGTCTAAGTGTGTAGCCTCAAAAATGAATGCACAGGATAGTTTTCTCTCGAAAAAATATGTCAGAATACCACGTTTTAAGAATATCCCGTATCGTGAGAAATTATCTTGTTTTCCTAACCAACTTGTTGTAACTTGAAAAGCTATGGAGTTTCCTTTTTGTCTAAGCGTGCAGCCACAAAAGAGAACGCACAGGAGAGTTTTCTCTCGAAAGAATATGTAAGAATACCACGTTATAAGGAAATATAGTGTTGCAGAGTAAAGACAAATACATACGTATTGGAAATACTTAAACTTTACGAGAAGAAATAACGCATCGTGCAAAATTATCACGGTTTTCCTAAACAACACGTTGTAACTCGAAAAGATTTTGTGTTGCGTGTATGTCTAAGCTTGTAGCCTCAAAAGAGAATGCACAGGAGAATTTTCTCTTGAAAAAATATTTCAGAATAAAACGTTTTAAGGAAATCCCGCATCGTGGAAATTATCTTGTTTTTCCTAAACAACACATTGTAACTCGAAAAGCTTTGGTGTGGCGTTTTGGTCTAAGCATGCAGCATCAAAAGAGAAGGCACAGAAGAGTTTTCTCTCGAAAGAATACGTAAGAATACCACGTTATAAGGAAGTACAGTGCTGCAGAGTAAAGACAAATACGTACATATTGGAAATATTTAAACTTAAGAGAAGAAATAAGGCATCGTGCAAAATTATCTTGTTTTTCTAAACAACACATTGTAACTCGAAAAGATTTGGTGTTGCGTGTTTGTCTAAGCATGGAGCTTCAAAAGAGAACCCACAGGAGAGATTTCTCCCTTAAAAATATGTCATTATACCACATTTTAAGTAAATCCTGCATCAAGTGAAATCATCTTGTTTTTCCTAAACAATATGTTTTAACTCGAAAAGCTTTGGTGTTGCGTGTATGTCTAAGTGTAAAGCCTCAAAAGAGAATGCACAGAAGAATTTTCTCTAGCCATAATATATAAGAATACCACGTTACAAGGAAATACAGTTTTACAGAGTAAAGACAAATACGTACATATTAGAAATACTTATACTTTACGAGAAGAAATAACGCATAGTAAACAATTATCTAGTATTTCCTAAACAACACGTTGTAACTCAAAAAGATTTGGTGTTGTGTGTATGTCTAAACAGGTAGCCCCAAAAGAGAAACCATAGGAGAATTTTCTCTCGAAAAAATATGTCAGGATACCACGTTTTAAGGAAATCCTGCATCGTGCGAAATTATCTTTTTTTTTTCCTAAACAACACGTTGTAACTCGAAAAGCTTTGGTGTTGCGTGTATGTCTAAATGTGTAGCCTCAACAGAGAACGCACAGGAGAGTTTTCTCTCGAAAAATATGTCAGAATACCACATATTAAGGAAATCCCGCATCGTGCGAAATTATCTTGTTTTTCCAAAACAAAACGTAACTCGAAAAGCTTTAGTGTTGCGTGTGTTTCTCAGCGTGTAGCCTCAAAGGAGAATGCACAGGAGAGTTTTCTATCGAAAGAATGTGTAAGAAAACCACGTTATCAGGAAATACAGTGTTGCAAGAGTTAAGACAAATACTTACTTATTAGAAAAACTTAAACTTTATGAGAAGAAATAAAGCATCGTGCAATATTATCTTGTTTTTCTTAAACAACAGGTTGTAACTCGAAAAGATATGCTGTTGCGTGTATGTCTAAGCATGTAGCCTCAAAAGAGAACGCACAGGAGAGTTTTCTCTCAAAAAAATATGTCAGTATACCACGTTTTAAGGACATCCCGCATTGTGCGAAATTATCTCCTCTTTCCTAAACAACCTGTTGTAACTCAAAAAGATTTGGTGTTGCCTGTATGTCTAATCTTGTAGCCTCAAAAGAGAACGAACAGGAGAGTTTTCTCTCAAAAAATATGTCAGAATACCACGTTTTAAGGAAATCACGCATCGTGCGAAATTATCTTGTTTTTCCTAAACAACACATTGTAACTTAAAAAGCTTTGGTTGTGCTTGTATGTCTAAGCGTGTAGCCTCAATGGAGAACACACAGGAGAGTTTTCTCTCGAAAGAGTATGAAAGAATACCACATTATAAGGAAATACAGTGTTGCAGAATAAAGACAAATACGTACATATTAGAAATACTTAAACTTTAAGAGAAGAAATAACGCATCGTGCAAAATTATCTTGTTTTTCCTAAACAACACGATGTAACTCGAAAAAATTTGGTTTTGCGTGTATGACTAAGCATGTAGCCTCAAAAGAGAACGCCCACTAGTGTTTTCTCTCGAATGAATATGTCAGAATACCACGTTTTAAGGAAATCCCGCATTGTGAGTAATTATCTTTTTTTCCTAAACAACATGTTGAAACTCGAAAAGAATTTGTGTTGCCTGTATGTCTTAGCGTGTAGCCTCAAAAGAGAACGCACAGGAGAGTTTTCTCTCAATAATTATGTCAGAATACCATGTTTTAAGGAAATCCCGCATTGTGTGAAATTATCTTGTTTTTCCTAAACAGCACATTATAACTCGAAAAGATTTAATGTTGCGTGTATGTCTAAGTGTGTAGCTTCAAAAGTGGACGCACAGGAGAGTTTTCTCTCGAAAAAATATGTCATAATACCATGTTTTATGTAAATCCTGCATCGTGCGAAATTATCTTCTTTTTCCTAAACAACATGTTTTAACTCGAAAAGCTATGGTGTTGCGTGTATGTCTAAGTGTGTAGTCTCAAACGAGAATGCACGGGAGAGTTTTCTCTCGCAAGAATATATAAGGATACCACGTTACATGGAAATACAGTTTAACAGAGTAAAGACAAATACGTACATATTAGAAATACTTAAACTTTATGAGAAGAAATAATGCATCGTACAAAATTATCTAGTATTTCCCAAACAACATGTTGTAACTCAAAAAGATATTGTGTTGTGTGTATGTATAAATGTGTAGCCCCAAAAGAGAACCCACAGGAGAATTTTCTCTCTGAAAAATATGTCAGAATACCACGTATTAAGGAAAACCCGCATCGTGCGAAATTATCTTGTTTTTCCTAAAAAACATGTTGTAACTCGAAAGATGTGGTGTTGCCTATTTGTCTAAATGTGTAGCCTCAAAAGAGAACCCACAGGAGAATTTTCTCTTGAAAACATATGTTACAATACCACGTTTTTAGGAAATCCTGCATCTTGCGAAATTATCATGTTTTTCCTAAACAACACGTTTTAACTCGAAAACCTTTGGTGTTGCATGTATGTCTAAGCTTTTAGCCTCAAAAGAGAACGCACAGGAGAGTTTTCTCTCGAGAAAATATGTAGGAATACCATGTATTAAGGAAAACCCCCATCGTGAAAAATTATCTTGTTTTTCCTAAACAACATGTTTTAACTCGAAAAGCTTTGGGGTTCCGTGTATGTCTAAGTGTGTAGCCTCAAACGAGAATGCACGGGAGAGTTTTCTCTTGCAAGAATATATAAGAATACCACGTTACAAGGAAATACAGTTTTACAGAGTAAAGACAAATACGTACATATTAGAAATACTTAAACTTTATGAGAAGAAATAATGCATCGTACAAAATTATCTAGTATTTCCTAAACAACACGTTGTAACTCAAAAAGATTTTGTGTTGTGTGTATGTATAAATGTGTAGCCCCAAAAGATAACCCACAGGAGAATTTTCTCTCTGAAAAATATGTCAGAATACCACGTATTAAAGAAAACCGGCATCGTGCGAAATTATCTTGTTTTTCCTAAACAAAACGTTGTAACTAGAAAGATGTGGTGTTGCCTGTATGTCTAAATGTGTAGCCTCAAAAGAGTACCCACAGGAGAATTTTCTCTCAAAAACATATGTTTCAATACCACGTTTTTAGGAAATCCTGCATCGTGCGAAATTATCTTGTTTTTCCTAAACAACACTTTGTAACTCGAAAAGATTTGGTGTTGCATGTATGTCTAAGCTTGTAGCCTCAAAAGAGAACGCACAGGAGAGTTTTCTCTCGAGAAAGTATGTCAGAATACCACGTATTATGGAAAACCCGCATCGCATGAAATTATCTTGTTTTTCCTAAACAACACGTTGTAACTTGAAAAGCTTTGGTGTTGCGTGTATGTCTAAGCGTGTAGCCTCAAAGGAGAACGCACAGGAGAGTTTACTATCGAAAAAATATGTCAGAATACCACGTTTTAAGAAAATCCCGTATCGTGCAATATTATCTTGTTTTTCCTAAACAACACATTGTAACTCGAAAAGCTTTGGTGTTGCATTTTTGTATAAGCATGCAGCCTCAAAAGAGAACACACAGGAGAGTTTTCTCTCCAAAGAATATGTAAGAATACCACGTTATAAAGAAATAAAGTGTTGCAGAGTAAAGACAAATACGTACGTATTGGAAATTCTTAAAATTTAACAGAAGAAATAAGGCATCGTACAATATTATCTTGTACTTCCTAAACAACACGTTGTAACTCGAAAAGATTTGGTGCTTCCTGTATGTCTAAGCGTGTAGCCTCAAAAGAGAATGCACAGGATAATTTTCACTCGAAAAAAATATGTCAGAATACCACGTTTTAAGGAAATCCCGCATCGTGAGAAATTATCTTGTTTTTCTTAAACAACACGTTGTAACTCGAAAAGCTTTGGTGTTGCGTGCATGTCTAAGCGTGTAGCCTCAAAAGAGAATGCACAGGAGAGTTTTCTCTCGAAAGAATATGTAAGAATACCACGTTATAAGGAAATACAATGTTGCAAAGTAAAGACAAATACGTACATATTAGAAATATTTAAACATTACGAGAAGAAATAATGCATCGTAAAAAATTATCTTGTATTTCCTAAACAACACGTTGTAACCAGTAAAGATTTGGTGTTCTGTGTATGTGTAAATGTGTAGCCTCAAAAGAGGACCCAGAGGAGAATTTTCTCTCGAAAAAATATGTCAGAATACCACGTTTTAAAGTAATCCTGCATCATGCGAAATTATCTTGTTTTTCCTAAACAACAGGTTGTAACTTGAAAAGCTTTGGTGTTTTGTGTATGTCTAAACATGTAGCCTCAAAAAAGAACGCACAGGAGAGTTTTCTATCGAAAAAATATGTCAGAATACCACGTTTTAAGAAATTCTCTTATCGTGCTATATTATCATGTTTTTCCTAAACAACTTGTTCTAACTCGAAAAGCTTTGGTGTTGCTTTTTTGTCTAAGAGTGCAGCCTCAAAAGAGAACGCTCAGGAGAGATTTCTCTTGAAAGAATATGTAAGAATACCATGTTATAAAGAAATAAAGTGTTGCAGAGTAAAGACAAATACGTACGTATTGGAAATACTCAAACTTTACAAGAAGAAATAACTCATCGTGCAAAATTATCTAGTTTTTCCTAAACATCATGTTGTAACTCAAAACAATTTGATGTTTCGTGTATGTCTAAGCTTGTAGCCTCAAAAGAGAACACACAGGAGAGTTTGATCTCGAAAAAATAGGTCAGAATACCACGTTTTAAGGAAATCCCGCATTGTGCGATATTATCTTGTTTTTCTTAAAGAACACGTTGTAACTCGAAAAGCTTTGGTGTTGCGTGTATGTCTGAGCGTTTAGCCTCAAAAGAGAACGGACAGGAGATTTTTCTCTGGAAAGAATATGTAAGAATATCATGTTATAAGGAAATACAGTGTTGCACACTAAAGACAATTACGTATGTATTAGAAATACTTAAGCTTTAAGAGAAGAAATAACGCATCGTAAAAAATTAGCATGTATTTCATAAACAACACGTTGTTACTCGAAAAGATTTGTTGTTGCGTGTATGTCTAAACGTGTAGCCTCAAAAGAGAACCCACAGGAGTATTTTCTCTCGAAAAATATGTCAGAATACCACGTTTTAAAGAAATACCGCATCGTGCGAAGTTATCTTGTTTTTCCTAAACAACATGATGTAACTTGAAAAGCTTTGGTGTTGCGTGTATGTCTAAGCGTGTAGCCTCAAAAGAGAATGCACAGGAGAATTTTCTCTCGCAAGAATATGTAAGAATACCACGTTACAAGGAAATATAGTTTTGCAGAGTAAAGACTAATACGTACATATTAGGAAAACTTAAACTTTACGAGAAGAAATAACGCATCGTACAAATTTATCATGTATTTTCTAAACAACACGTTGTAACTTGAAAAGAATTGAAGTGGCGTGTATGTCTAAGCATGTAGCCTCAAAAGAGAACCCACAGAAGAATTTTCTCTCAAAAAATTATGTCTCAATACCACGTTTTAAGGAAATCCTGCATCGTGCGAAATTATCTTGTTATTCCTAAACAACACGTTGTAACTCGAAAAGATTTGGTGTTGCGTGTATGTCTCAGCGTGTAGCCTCAAAAGAGAACGCACAGGAGAGTTTTCTCACCGAAAAATATGTCAGAATACAACGTTTTAAGGAAATACAGTGTTGCAGAGTAAAGACAAATGCGTACATATTGGAAATACTTAAACTTTACTAGAAGAAATAATGCATGGTGCAAAATTATCTTGTTTTTCCTAAACAACATGTTTTAACTCGAAAAGCTTTGGTTTTGTTTGTTTGTCTCAGCGCATAGCCTCAAATGAGAACACACAGTAGAGTTTTCTCTTGAAAGAATATGTAAGAATACCACGTTATAAGGAAATACAGTGTTGCAGAGAAAAGACAAATACGTACATAATGGAAATACTTAAACTTTATGAGAAGAAATAACGCATCGTGCAAAATTTTCTTGTTTTTCCTAAACAACAAATTGTAATTCAAAACGATTTTGTGTTACTTGTATGACTAAGCTTTTAGCCTCAAAGGAGAACACACAGGAGAGTTTTCTCTCGAAAAAATATGTCAGAATACCACGTTTTACGGAAATCCCGCATTGTGCGATATTATTTTCTTTTTCTTAAAGAACACGTTGTTACATGAAAAGCTTTGGTGTTGCGTGTATGCCTAAGCGTGGAGCCTCAAAGGAGAACGCACAGGACAGTTTTCTTTTGAAAAAATATGTATGAATACCACATTATAAGGAAATACAGTGTTGCAAAGTAAAGACAAATAAGTACGTATTAGAAATACTTAAACTTTATGAGAAGAAATCAAGCATCAGAAAAATTACCTTGTTTTTCCTAAACAACACGTTGTAACTCGAAAAGATTTGGTGTTGTGTGTATGTCTAAAAGGGTAGCCTCAAAAGAGAACCCACAGGAGAATTTTCTCTCGAAAAATTATGTCAGAATACCACGTTTTAAGGAAAGCCTGCATCGTGCGAAATTATCTATTTTTTCCTAAACAACTTGTAACTCGAAAAGCTTTGGTGTTGCGTTTTTCTCTAAGCGTGCAGCCTCAAAAGAGAACACACAGTAGAGTTTTCATTCGAAAGAATATGTAAGAAACCACCATTTAAGGATATACAATGTTGCAGAATAAATACAAATATGTACGTATTAGAAATACTTAAACTTTATGAGAAGAAATAACGCATCGTATAAAATTATCTTTTATTTCCTAAACAACACATTGTAACTCGAAAAGATTTGGTGTTGCGTGCATGTGTAAACGTGTAGCCTCAAAAGAGAACCCACGGGAGAATTTTCTCTCGATAAATATGTCAGAATACCACGTTTTAAGGAAATCCTGCATCATGCGAAATTATCTTGTTATTCCTAAACAACAAGTTGTAACTCGAAAAGCTTTGATGTTGCTTGTATGTCTCAGCATGTAGCCTCAAAAGAGAACGTACAGGAGAGTTTTCTCTCGAATAAATATGTCAGAATACTATGTTTTAAGGAAATCCTGCATTGAGCGAAATTATCTTTTTTTTCTTAAACAACTTTTTGTAACTCGAAAAGATTTGATGTTGAGTTTTTGTCTAAGCGTGCAGCCTCAAAAGAGAATGAACAGGAGAGTTTTCTCTCGAAAGAATATGTAAGAATACCACATTATAAGGAAATACAGTGTTGCAGAGTAAAGACAAATATGTACATATTAGAAATAATTAAACTTTACAAGAAGAAATAACGCATCGTGCAAAATTATCTTGTTTTTCCTAAACAACACGTTGTAACTCGAAAGAATGTGGTGTTGCATGTATTTCTAAGCGTGCAGCCTTAAAACAGAACGCACAGGAGAGTTTTCTCTCGAAAAAATATGTCAAAATACCACGTTTAAGTAAATCCTGCATCGTGCAATATTATCTTGTTTTTCCTAAACAACATGTTTTATCTCGAAAAGCTTTGGTGTTGCATGTATGTCTAAGTGTGTAGCCTCAAAAGAGAATGCACAGGAGAGTTTTCTCCCGCAAGAATATGTAAGAATACCACGTTACAAGGCAATAGTTCTGCAGAGTAAAGACAAATACGTACATATTAAAAATACTTAAACTTTTTTGAGAAAAAATAACTCATCATAAAAATTATCTTGTATTTCCTAAACAACACGTTGGAACTCGAAAAGATTTGGTGTGGCGTGTATGTCTAAGCGTGTAGCCTCAAAACAGAACTCTCAGGAGAGTTTTCAAGTGAAAAAATATGTCAGAATACCACGTTTTATGGAAATCCCGCATAGTGCAAAATTGTCTTGTATTTCCTAAACAACACATTGTAATTCGAAAATATTGGGTGTTGCGTGTATGTCTAAGTGTGTAGCCTCAAAAGAGAACACACAGGAGAGTTTTCTCTCTAAAGAATATGTAAGAATAACACGTTATAAGGACATACAGTGTTGCAGAGTAAAGACAAATACGTACATTTTGGAAATACTTAAAATTTACAAGAAGAAAAAACGCATCATGCAAAATTATCTGATTTTTCCTAAACAACACGCTGTAACTCGAAAAGGTTTTGTGTTACGTGTATGTCTAAGCTTGTACCTCAAAAGAGAACGCACAGGAGAGTTTTCTCTCAAAAAATATTTCAGAATACCACGTTTTAAGAAAATCCCGCATCATGCCAAATTATCTTGTTTTTCCTAAACAACACGTTGTAACTAGAAAAGATTTGGTGTTGTGTGTATGTCTAAGCGTGTAGCCTCAAAAGAGACAACACAGTAGATTTTTCTCTCGAAAAAATATGTCAGAATACCACGTTTTAAGGAAATCCTGCATCGTGTGAAATTATCTTGTTTTTCCTAAACAACATGTTTTAAATCGAAAAGCTTTGGTGTTGCGTGTATGTCTAAGTGTGTAGCCTCAAAAGAGAATGCACAGAAGAGTTGTCTCTCGCAAGAATATGTAAGAATACCACGTTACAAGGGAATACAGATTTGCAGAGTAAAGACAAATACGTACATATTAGAAATACGTAAACTTT
This sequence comes from Apodemus sylvaticus, assembly GCF_947179515.1. Taxonomy (NCBI): domain Eukaryota; kingdom Metazoa; phylum Chordata; class Mammalia; order Rodentia; family Muridae; genus Apodemus; species Apodemus sylvaticus. The sequence continues at coordinate 63,235,818 of NC_067492.1, read as the reverse complement.
ATGGGAAGAAATAATGCATCATACAAAATTAACTTGTATTTCCTAAACAACACATTGTATCTCGAAAAGATTTGTAGTGCCATGAATGTCTAAGCATTTAGCCTCAAAAGAGAAAGCACAGGAGAGTTTTCTGACGAAAAAATATGTCAGAATACCACATTTTAAGGAAATCCTGCATCGTGCGAAATTATCTTGTTTTTCTTAAACAACACATTGTAACTCGAAAAGCTTTGGTCGTCTGTGTATGTCTAAGCATGTAGCCTCAAAAGAGAATGCGCAGGAGCGTTTTCTCTCGAAAGAATATGTAAGAATACCACATTATAAGGAAATACAGTGTTGCAGAGTAAAGACAAATACGTACGTATTAGAAATACTTAAAATTTAAGAGAAGAAATAACGCATCATGCAAAATTATCTTGTTTTTCCTAAACAACACATTTTAACTCGACAAGCTTTGGTGTTGCGTGTATGTCTAAGCGTGTAGCCTCAAAAGAGAATGCACAGGAGAGTTTTCTCTCGAAAGAATATGTAAGATACCACGTTATAAGGAAATAGAGTGTTGCAGAGTAAGGACAATTACTTACGTATTAGAAATACTTAAACTTTACCAGAAGAAATAATACATCGAACAAAATTATCTTGTATTTCCTAAACAACACGTTGTAACTCGAAAATTTTTGGTATTGCGCGTATGTCTAAACGTGTAGCCTCAAAAGAGAATGCATGGGAGTATTTTCTCTCGGAAAAAATATGTCACAATACCACGTTTTAAAGAAATCCTGCATCCTGAGTAATTATCTTGTTTTTCCTAAACAACATGTTTTAACTCGAAAAGCTTTGGTGTTGCGTGTATGTCGAAGTGTGTAGCCTCAATTGAGAATGCACTGGAAAGTTTTCTCTCGCAAGGATATATAAGAATACCACGTTACGAGGAAATACAGTTTTACAGAGTAAAGACAAACACGTACATATTAGAAATACATAAAATTTACGAGAAGAAATAACGCATCGTTCAAAATTATCTAGTATTTCCTAAGCAACACGTTGTAACTCGAAACGATTTGGTGTTGTGTGTATGTCTAAACGTGTAGCCTCAAAAGAGAACCCAAAGGAGAAATTTCTCTCGAAAATATTTGTCAAAATACCACGTTTTAAGGAAATCCTGCATCGTGTGAAATTATCTTGTTTTTCCTAAACAACAGGTTGTAACTCGAAAAGATTTGATGTTACGTGAAGGTCTAAGCTTGTAGACTCAATAGAGAATGCAAAGGAGAGTTTTCTCTCGAAAAATTATGTCAGAATACCACGTTTTAAGGAAATCCCGCATCGTGCATAATTATCTTGTATTTCTTAAAGAACACGTTGTAACTCCAAAAGCTTTGGTGTTGTGTATATACCTAAGTGTGTAGCCTCAAAAGAGAACGCACAGGAGAGTTTTATCTCGAAAGAATATGTAAGAATACCACATTATAAAGAAATACAGTGTTGCAGAGTAAAGACAAATACGTACTTATTAGAAATATTTAAACTTTACGAGAAGAAATAAAGCATCGTGCAATATTATCTTGTTTTTCCTAAACAACACATTGTAACAAGAAAAGATTTGGTGTTGCGCGTATGTCTAAGTGTGTAGCACCAAATGAGCATGCACATGAGAGTATTCTCTCGAAAATGTATGTCAGAATACCACGTTTTAAGTAAATCCTGCATTGTGCGAAATTATCTTGTTTTTCCTAAACAACATGTTTTAACTCGAAAAGCTTTTGTGTTGCGTGTATGTCTAAGTGTGTAGCATCTAAGGAGAATGCACAGGAGAGTTTTCTCTTTCAAGAATATGTAAGAACACCACGTTACAAGGAAATACAGATTTGCAGAGTAAAGGCAAATAAGTACATATTAGAAATACTTAAATATTACGAGAAGAAATAAGGCATCGTACAAAATTATATTGTATTTCCCAAACAACACGTTGTAAGTTGAAAAGATTTGAAGTAGTGTGTATGTCTAAGCGTGTAGCCTCAAAAGAGAATGCACAGGAGGGTTTTCACTCGAAAAAATATGTCAGAATACCACGTTTTACGGAAACCCTGCATCGTGTGACATTATCTTGTTTTTCTTAAACAACACGTTGTAACTCGAAAAGATTTTGTGTTACGTGTATGTCTAAGCTTGTAGCCTCAAAAGAGAATGCAAAGGAGAGTTTTCGCTCGAAAAACTATGTCAGAATACCACGTTTTAAGGAAATCCTGCATCGTGAGAAATTATCTTGCATTTCTTAAAGAACACGTTTTAACTCGAAAAGCTGTGGTGTTGCGTGTATGCCTAAGCATGTAGCCTCAAAAGAGAACGCACAGGAGAGTTTTCCCTCAAAAAAATATGTCAGAATACCACGTTTTAAGGAAATCCTGCATCGTGCGAAATTATCTTGTTTTTCCTAAACAACAAGTTGTAACTTGAAAAGCTTTGGTGTAGCTTGTATGTCTCAGCGTGTAGCCTCATAAGAGAACACACAGGAGACTTTTCTCTTGAAAAAAATGTCTGAATACCACATTTTAAGGAAATCCTGCATCATGCGAAATTATATTTTTTTTTCCTAAACAACACGTTGTAACTCGCAAAGCTTTGGTGTTGCGTTTTTGTCTAAGCGTGCAGCCTCAAAAGAGAACGCACAGGACAGTTTTCTCTCAAAAGAATATGTAAGAATACCACGTTATATGGAAATACATTGTTGCAGATTAAAGACAAATACGTACAATTGGAAATACTTAAACTTTACGAGAAGAAATAATGCATCGTACAAAATTATCTTGTTTTTCCTAAACAACACGTTGTAACTCGAAAAGATTTTTTGTTACATGTATGTCTAGGCTTGTAGCCTCAAAAGAGAATGCACAGGAGAGTTTTCTCTCGAAAAAATATGTCAGAATACAACGTTTTAAGAAAATCCCGTATCGTGCGAAATTATCTTGTTTTCCCTAAACAACTTGTTGTTACTCGAAAAGCTTAGGTATTGCGTTTTTGTCTAAGGGTGTAGCCTCAAAAGAGAAAGAACAGGAGAGTTTTCTCTCGAAAGAATATGTAAGAATACCACGTTATAAGGAAATATAGTGTTGCAGAGTAAAGACAAATATGTAAGTATTGGAAATATTGAAACTTTACGAGAAGGAATAATGCATCGTGTGAAATTATCTTGTTTTTCCTAAACAACACGTTGTAACTCGAAATGATTTGGTGTTGCGTGTAGGTCTAAGCCTGTAGCCTCAAAAGAGAACACGCAGGAGAGTTTTCTCTCGAAAAAATATGTCAGAATACCACGTTTTAAGGACATCCCGCATCGTGCGAAATTATCTTATTTATCCTAAACAACTTGTTGTAACTCGAAAAGCTTTGGTGTTGTGTGTATGTCTAAGAGTATAGCCTCAAAAGAAAATTCACAGGAGAGTTTTCTCTCAAAAAATATGTCAGAATACCACGTTTTAAGGAAATCCTGCATCATGCGTAATTATCTTTTTTTCCTAACCAACTTGTTGTAACTCGAAAAGCTTTGGTGTTGCGTTTTTGTCTAAGCGTGCAGCCTCAAAAGAGAACAAACAGGACAGTTTTCTCTCAAAAGAATATGTAAGAATACCACGTTATAAGGAAATACGGTGTTGCAGATTAAAGACAAATACGTACATATTGGAAATACTTAAACTTAACGAGAAGAAATAACGCATCGTGCAAAATTAACTGGTATTTCCTAAACACCACATTGTACTCGAAAAGATTAAGTGTTGCATGTATTTCTAAACGTGTAGCCTCAAAAGAGAACCCACAGGAGCATTTTCTCTCGAAAAAATGTGTCAGAATACCACGTTTTAAGGAAATCCTGCATCATGCAAAATTATTTTGTTTTTCCTAAACAACATGTTGTAATTCGAAAAGTTTTGGTGTTGCTTGTATGTCTCAGCATGTAGCCTCAAAAGAGAACGCACACGAGAGTTTTCTCTTGAAAAAATATGTCAGAATACCACGTTTTAAGGAAATCCTGCATCGTGCGAAATTATCTGGTTTTTCCTAAACACCACGTTGTAACTCGAAAAGATTTGGTGTTGCGTGTATGTCTAAATGTGTTGCCTCAAAAGAGAACCCACAGGAGAATTTTCTCTCGACAAAAATATATCAGAATACCACGTTTTAAGTAAATTCCGCATCATGCGAAATTACCTTTTTTTCCCTATACAACACATTGCAACTCGAAAAGCTTTGGTGATGAGTGTATGTCTAAGCATGTAGCCGCAAAAGAGAATGCACAGGAGAGTTTTCTCTCGAAAGAATATTTAAGAAAACCACGTTACAAGGAAATACAGTTTTGCAGAGTAATGGCAAATACGTACATATTAGAAATTCTTAAACTTTACCAGAAGAAATAATGTATCGTAAAAAATTATCTTATATTTCCTAAACAACACTTTGTAACTCCAAAAGATTTGTTGTGGCGTGTATGTCTATGCGTTTAGCCTCAAAAGAGAACGCACAGGCGGGATTTCTGTCGAAAAATATGTCATAATACCACGTTTTAAGGAAAACCCCATCGTGCGAAATTATCTTGTTTTTCCTAAACAACAACTTGTAACTCGAAAGCTTAGGTTGCGTGTATGTCTAAGTATTTAGCCTCAAAAGAGAATGCACAGGAGAGTTTTCTCTTGAAAGAATATGTAAGAACACCATGTTATAAGAAAATACAGTGTTGTAGAGTAAAGAAAAATACGTACGCATTGGAAATACTTAAACTTTACGAGAAGAAATAATGCATCGTGCAAAATTATCTTGTTTTTCCTAAACAACATGTTGTAACTCGAAAAGATTTTATGTTGCGTGTATGTCTAAGCTTGTACCCTCAAAAGAGAACGCCCAGGAGATATGTCAGAATACCACGTTTTAAGGAAATCCCGCATCCTGTGAAATTATTTGTTTTTCTTAAACAACACCTTGTAACTCGAAAAGCTTTGGTGTTGTGTGTATGTCTAAGCGTGTAGCCTCAAAAGAGAATGCACAGGAGAGTTTTCTCTAGAAAGAATATGTAAGAATACCACGTTATAAGGAAATACAGTGTTGCAGAGTAAAGACAAATACGTACATATTGGAAATACTTAAACTTTACGAGACGAAATAACACATCGTGAAAAATTATCTTGTTTTTCCTAAACAACACGTTGTAACTCGAAATGATTTTGTGTTACGTGTATGTCTAGGCTTGTAGCGTCAAAAGAGAATGATCAGGAGATTTTTCAATCGAAAACATAAGTCAGAATACCACGTTTTAAGAAAATCCCTCATCGTGCAAAGTTATCTTGTATTTCCAAAACAACACGTTGTACCTCGAAAAGATTTGTTGTGGCTCCTATGTGTAAGCGTTTAACCTCAAAAGAGAACGCACAGGAGAGATTTCTCTTGAAAAAATTTGTCAGAATACCACGTTTTAAGGAAATCCCGCATAGTGCGAAATTATCTTGTTTTTCATAAACAACACGTTGTAATTCGAAAATATTTGGTGTTGCGTGTATGACTAAGCATGTAGCCTCATAAGAGAACGCACAGGAGAGTTTTCTCTCGAAAGAACATGTAAGAATAACACGTTATAAGGAAATACAGTGTGGCAGATTAATGACAAGTACATATGTATTAGAAATACTTAAACTTTACGAGAATAAATAATGCTTCGTACAAAATTATCTTTTATTTCCTAAACAACACGTTGTAACTCGAAAAGATTTGGTGTTGGGTGTATGTATAACCATTTAGCTTCAAAAGAGAACGCACAGGAGAGTTTTCTCTTGAAAAAATATGTCAGAATATCACGTTTTATGGAAATGCCGCATGATGCGAAATTATCTTGTTTTTCTTAAAGACCACGTTGTAACTCGAAAAGTTTTGGTGATGCGTGTATGCCTAAGCATGTAGCCTCAAAAGAGAACGCACAGGAGAGTTTTCTCTCGAAAGAAAATGTAAGAATACAACATTATAAGGAAATACAGTGTTGCAGAGTAAAGACAAATAAGTACGTATTAGAAATACGTACTTAGAACTTTACGAGAAGAAATAACGCATCTTGCAAAATTATCATGTTTTTCCTAAACAACATGTTGTAACTCGAAAAGCTTTGGTGTTGCGTGTATGTATAAGCGTGTAGCCTCAAAAGAGAACGCACAGGATAGTTTTCTCTCGAAAGAATATGTAAGAATATAACATTATAAGGAAATACACTGTTGCAGTTTAAAGACAAATACATACGTATTAGAAATACTTAAAATTTACAAGAAGTAATAACGTTTCGTACATAATTATCTTTATTTCCAAAACAACACGTTGTAACTCGAAAAGATTTGATGTTGTGTGTTTGTCTAAGCGTGCATCCTCAAAAGAGAACGAACAGGACAGTTTTCTCTCAAAAGAATATGTAAGAATACCACGTTATAAGGAAATACAGTGTTGCAGATTAAAGACAAATATGTACATATTGGAAATACTTAAACTTTACGAGAAGAAATAACGCATCGTGCAAAATTAACTTGTATTTCCTAAACATCACGTTGTAACTCGAAAGGATTAAGTGTTGCGTGTATGTCTAAATGGGTAGCCTCAAAAGAGAACCCACAGGAGAATTTTCTCTCTAAAAAATATGTCAGAATACCACGTTTTAAGGAAATCCTGCATCATGCAAAATTATTTTGTTTTTCCTAAACAACATGCTGTAATTCGAAAAGCTTTGGTGTTGCTTGTATGTCTCAGTGTTTAGCCTCAAAAGAGAATGCACAGGAGAGTTTTCTCTAGAAAAAATATATCAGAATACCACGTTTTAAGGAAATCCTGCATCGTGCGAAATTATCTTGTTTTTCCTAAACAACATGTTTTAACTCGAAAAGCTTTGGTATTGCGTGTATGTCTAAGTGTGTAGCCTCAAAAGAGAATGCGCAGGAGAGTTTTCTCTTGCAAGAATATGTAAGAATACCACGTTATGAGGAAATACATTTTTATAGAGAAAAGACAAATACGTACTTATTAGAAATACTTAAATTTTACGAGAAGAAATAACCCATCTTGTAAAATTATCTTGTATTTCCTAATCAACACATTGTAACTCGAAAATATTTGGTGTTGCGTGTATGTCTAAACGTGTAGCCTCAAAAGTGAACCCACAGGAATATTTCCTCGTGAAAAAAATATGTCAGAATACCACGTTTTAAGGAAATCCTGCATCGTGCGAAATCATCTTCTTTTTCCTAAACAACACGTTGTAACTTGAAAAGCTTTGGTGTAGCTTGTATGTCTCAGTGTGTAGCCTCAAAAGAGAACACACAGGAGCGTTTTCTCTCAAAAAAATATGTCAGAATACCACGTTTTAAGGAAATCCTGCATCGTGCGAAATTATCTTGTTTTTCCTAAACATGTTTTAACTCGAAAAGCTTTGGTGTTGCGTGTATGTCTAAGTGTGTAGCCACAAAAGAGAATGCACAGGAGAGTTTTCTCTTGCAAGAATATGTAAGAATGCCACGTTATAAGGAAATACATTTTTGTAGAGTAAAGACAAATATGTACTTATTAGAAATACTTAAAATTTACGAGAAGAAATAACCCATCTTGCAATATTATCTTGTATTTCCTAATCAACACGTTGTAACCCGAAAATATTTGGTGTTGCGTGTATGTCTAAACGTGTAGCCTCAAAAGAGAACCCACAGGAATATTTTCTCTCGAAAAAATATGTCAGAATACCACGTTTTAAGGAAATCCTGCATCGTGCGAAATTATCTTGTTTTTCCTAAACAACACGTTGTAACTCGAAAAGCTTTGGTGTTGCGTTTTTGTCTAAGCGTGCAGCCTGAAAAGAGAATGCACAGGACAGTTTTCTCTCAAAAGAATATGTAAGAATACCACGTTATACAGAAATTCAGTGTTGCAGATTAAAGACAAATACATACTATTTGAAATACTTAATCTTTACGAGAAGAAATAATGCATCGTACAAAATTATCTTGTTTTTCCTAAACAACACGTTGTAACTCGAAAAGCTTTGGTGTTGTGTGTATGTTTAAGTGTGTAGCCTCAAAAGAGAATGCACAGGAGAGTTTTCTCTCACCAGTATATGTAAGAATACCAGGTTACAAGGAAATACAGTTTTGCAGAGTAAAGACAAACACATACATATTAGAATACTTAAACTTTACAAGAAGAAATAACGCATCGTAAAAAATTATCCTGTATTTCCTAAACAAGACGTTGTAACTCGAAATGATTTGGTATGGCGTGTATGTCTAAGCGTGTAGCCTCAAAAGAGAGCGCACAGGAGAGTTTTCTCTCGAAAAAATATGTCAGAATTCCACGTTTTAAGGAAATCCCGCATAATACAAAATTATCTTGTTTTTCCTAAAGAACACGCTGTAATTCGAAAATATTTGGTGTTGCGTGTATGCCTAAGCGTGTAGCCTCAAAAGAGAACGCACAGGAGAGTTTTCTCTCGAAAGAATATGAGAGTATAACACGTTATAAGGAAATACACTGTTGCAGTTTAAAGACAAATACATACGTATTAGAAATACTTAAAATTTATGAGAATTAATAACGCTTCGTACAAAATTATCTTTATTTCCAAAACAACACGTTGTAACTCGAAAAGATTTGGTGTTGCGCGTTTGTCTAAGCATGCAGCCTCAAAAGAGATCGAACAGGACAGTTTTTTCTCAAAAGAATATGTAAGACTACCACGTTATAAGGAAATACATTTTTGTAGGTAAAGACAAATACGTACTTATTAGAAATACTTAAACATTACGAGAACAAATAACCCATCTTGCAAAATTATCTTGTATTTCCTAATCAACACGTTGTAGCTCAAAAATATTTGGTGTTGCGTGTATGTCTAAACGTGTAGCCTCAAAAGAGAACCCAAAGGAATATTTTCTCTCGAATAAATATTTCAGAATACCACGTTTTAAGGAAATCCTGCATCGTGAAAATTATCTTTTTTTTTTCCTAAACAACACGTTATAACTCGAAAAGCTTTGGTGTTGCGTTTTTGTCTAAGCGTGCAGCCTCAAAAGAGAACGCACAGGACAGTTTAATCTCAACAGAATATGTAAGAATACCACGTTATATGGAAATACAGTGTTGCAGATTAAAGACAAATACGTACAATTGGAAATACAACATTATAAGGAAATACAGTGTTGCAGACTAAAGACAAATATGTACGTAGTAGAAATACTTAAACTTTACGAGAAGAATTAAAGCATCGTGCAAAATTATCTTGTTTTTCCTAAACAACACGTTGTAACTCGAAGGGATTTGGTGTTGTGTGTATGTCTAAGCGTGTAGCCTCAAAAGAGAACGCACAGGAGAGTTTTCTCTCGAAAAAATATGTCAGAATACCACGTTTTAAGGAAATGCTGCATCGTGCGAAATTATCTTGTTTTTCCTAAACAACATGTTTTAACTCGAAAAGCTTTGGTGTTGCGTGTACGTCTAAGTGTATAGCCTCAAAAGAGAATGTACAGGAGAGTTTTCTCTCAAAAAAGTATGTCAGAATACCACGTTTTAAGGAAATCCCACATAGTGCGTAATTATCTTGTTTTTCCTAAACAACACGTTGTAATTCGAAAATATTTGGTGTTGCGTGTATGTCTAAGCGTGTAGCCTCAAAAGAGAACGCACAGGAGAGTTTTTTTCTCGAAAAAATATGTAAGAATAACACGTTATAAGGAAATACAGTTTTACAGAGAAAAGACAAATACGTACGTATTAGAAATCTTTAAACTTTACGAGAGGAAATAATGCATCGTGCAAAATTTTCTTGTTTTTCCTAAGCAACACGTTGTAACTCGAAAAGTTTTGGTGTTGCGTGTATTTCTAAGCATGTGGCCTCAAAAGAGAATGCACAGGAGAGTTTTCTCTCGAAAAAAATATGTCAGAATACAACGTTTTAAGGAAATCCTGCATCGTGCGTAATTATCTTTTTTTGTCCTAAACAACTTGTCCTAACTCGAAAATCTTTGGTGTCGTGTTTTTGTATAAGCATGCAGCCTCAAAAGAGAACGCACAGGAGAGTTTTCTCTCGAAAGAATATGTAAGAATACCACGTTATAAGGAAATATTGTGATGCAAAGTAAAGACTAATACGTACATACTGCAAATACTTAAACTTTACGAGAAGAAATAATGCATCTTGCAAAATTATCTGGTATTTCCTAAACAACACATTGTAACTCGAAAAGAATTTGTGTTACTTGTGTGTCTAAGCTTGTAGCCTCAAAAGAGAACGCACAGGAGAGTTTTCTCTTGCAAGGATATGTAAGAATACCATGTTACAAGGAAATACAGTGTTGCTGAGTAAAGACAAATACGTACATATTGGAAATACTTAAACTTTGTGAGCAGAAATAACGCATCGTAAAAAATTATCTAGTATTTCCTAAACAACAAGTTGTAACTCAAAATATTTGGTGTGGCATGTATGTCTAAGCATGTAGCCTCAAAAGAGAACTCACAGGAGAGTTTTCTCTTGAAAAAGTATGTCAGAATACCACGTTTTAAGGAAATACCGCATAGTGCGTAATTATCTTGTTTTTCCTAAACAACACGTTGTAATTCGAATATATTTGGTGTTGCGTGTATGTCTAAGCATGTAGCCTCAAAATAGAAAGCACAGGAGAGTTTTTTCTCGAAAGAATATGTAAGAATAACACGTTATAAGGAAAAACAGTATTGCACATTAAAGACACATAAGTATATATTAGAAAAACTTAAATTTTACGAGAAGAAATAACGCTTCGTAAAAAATTATCTTGTATTTCCTAAACAACACGTTGTAACTCCAAAAGATTTGGTGTTGTATGTTTGTCTAAGCGTTTAGCCTCAAAAAAGAACGCAGAGGAGAGTTTTCTCTCGAAAAAAATATGTCATAATACCACGTTTTATGGAAATCCTGCATCATGCGAAATTATATTGTTTTTGTTAAACAATACGTTGTAACTAGAAAAACTTTGGGATTGCGTGTATTTCTAAGCCTTTAGCCTCAAAGGAGAACACAAAGGAGAGTTTTCTCTTGAAAAAATATGTAATAATACCACGTTATAAGGAAATACAGATTTGCAGAGTAAAGACAAATATGTACGTATTAGAAACCTTTAAAGATTACGAGAAGAAATAACGCATCGTGCAAAATTATCTTGTTTTTCCTAAACAACACGTTGTAACTCGAAAGGATTTGGTGTCGCGTGTGAGACTAAGCATGTAGCCTCAAAAGAAAACGCACAGGAGAGATTTCTCTCAAAAAAATTGTCAGAATACCACGTTTTATGGAAATCCCGCATCGTGCGTAATTATCTAGTTTTTCATAAACAACATGTATTAACTTGAAAAGCTTTGGTGTTGAGTGTATGTCTAAGTGTGTAGCCTCAAAATATAACGCACAGAAGAGTTTTCTCTCAAAGAACATGTAAGAATACCACATTACAAGGAAATACAGTGTTGTAGAGTAAAGACAAATACGTACGTATAAGAAATACTTAAACTTTACTAGAAGAAATAACTCATCATACAAAATTATCTTGTATTTCCTAAAAAACACGTTGTAACTCAAAATGATTTGGTGCTGCGTGTATGCCTAAGCGTGTAACCTCAAAAGAGAATGCACAGGAAAATTTTCTCTCGAATGAATATGTAAGAATACCACGTTACAAGAAAATACAGTCTTGCAGAGTAAAGACAAATACGTATGTAATAGAAATAATTAAACTTTACGAGAAGAAATAACGCATTTTACAAAATTATCTTTTATTTCATAAAAAACATGTTGTAACTCGAAAGATTTGGTGTTGCGTGTATGTCAAAACGTGTAGCCTCAAAAGAGAACACACAGGTGAATTTTCCCTTGAAAAAATTTCTCAAAATACCACGTTTTAAGGAAATACTGCATCGTGCAAAATTATCTTGTTTTTCCTAAACAACACGTTGTAACTCGAAAAGCTTTGGTGTTGCCTGTAAGTCTAAGCGTGTAGCCTCAAAAAAGAATGCACAGGAGAATTTTCTCTCGAAAAAATATGTCAGAATACCACGTTTTAAGGAAATCCTGCATCTTGCAAATTATCTTGATTTTCCTAAACAACATGTTTTAATTGGAAAATCTTTGGTATTGCGTGTATATCTAATTGTGTAGCCTCAAAAGAGAATGCACAGGAGAGATTTCTCTCGCAAGAATATGTAAGAATACCACATTACAAGGAAATAAAGTTTTGCAGAGTAAAGAAAAATACGTACATATTAGAAATACTTAAACATTACGAGAAGAAATAATGCATCGTAAAAAATTAACTTGCATTTCCTAAACAACATGTTGTAACTCGAAAAGATTTGTTGTGGCGTGTATGTCTAAGCGTTTAGCCTCAAAAGAGAACGCACAGGAGAGTTTTCTCTTGAAAGAATATGTAAGAATACCATGTTATAAGGAAATACAGTGTTGTAGAGTAAAGAAAAATACGTACGTATTGGAAATACTTAAACTTTACGAGAATAAATAACTCATCGTGCAAAATTATCTTATTTTTCCTAAAAAATACGTTGAAACTGGAAAAGATTTTGTGTTGCGTGTATGTCTAAGCTTGTACCCTCAAAAGAGAACGCCCAGAAGAGTTTTCTCTCCAAAAAATATGTCAGAATAAAACGTTCTAAGGAAATCCCGCATCGTGCGAAATTATCTTTTTTTTCTTAAACAACACCTTGTAACTCAAAAAGCTTTGGTGTTGCATGTATGTCTAAGCATGTAGCCTCAAAGAGAATGCACAGGAGAGTTTTCTCTAGAAAGAATATGTAAGAATACCACGTTATAAGGAAATACAGTGTTGCAGAGTAAAGACTAATATGTACATTTTGGAAATACTTAAACTTTACAAGAAGAAATAACACATCGTGCAAAATTATCTTGTTTTTCCTAAACAACACGTTGTAACTCGATAAGTGTTATGTGTATGTCTAAGCTTGTAGCCTCAAAAGAGAATGCACAGGAGAGTTTTCGCTCGCAAGGATATGTAAGAATACCACGTTACAAGGAAATACAGTTTTGCATAGTAAAGACAAATATGTACATATTAGAAAAACTTAAACTTTTCGAGAAGAAATAACGTATCGTAAAAAATTATCTTGTATTTCCTAAACAACACATTGTAACTCGAAAAGGTTTGGTGTGGCCTGTATGTCTAAGTGTGTAACCTCAAAAGATAACGCAAAGGAGAGTGTTCTCTAGAAAAAATATGTCAGAGTACCAAGTTTTATCAAAATCCCGCATCATGCGAAATCATCTTTTGTTTCCTAAACAACACGTTGTAACTCGAAAAGCTTTGGTGTTGCGTGTATGTCTAAGCGTGTAGCCTCAAACGAGAAGACACAGGAGAGTTTTCTCTCGAAAAAAAATATGTCAGAATAACACGTTTTAAGGAAATCCCGCATCCTGTGAAGTTATCTTGTTTTCCTAAACAACACATTGTACTCGAAAAGCTTTGGTGATGCATGTATGACTAAGCGTGTAGCCTCAAAAAAGAACGCACAGGAGAGTCTTCTCTCGAAATAATATGTAAGAATACCACGTTATAAGGAAATACAGTGTTGCTGAAGAAAGACAAATACGTACGTATTAAAGACACTTAAACTTTACGAGAAGAAATAATGCATCATGCAAAATTATCTTGTTTTTCCTAAACAACACGTTGTAACTCGAAAAGATTTGGTGTTGCCTGTATGACTAAGCATGTAGCCTCAAAAGAGAACGCACAGGAGAGTTTTCTTTCAAAAAAATATGTCAGAATACCACGTTTTAATGAAATCCCTCATCGTGCAAAATTATCTTGTTTTTCCTAAAGAACATCTTTTAACTCGAAAAGCTTTGGTGTTGCGTGTATGTCTCAGTGTGTAGCCTCAAAAGAGAACGCACAGGAGAGTTTTCTCTAAAAAGAATATGTAAGAATACCACTTTATAAGGAAATACAGTGTTGCAGAATAAAGACATACACTTACATATTAGAAATACTTAAACATTATGAGAAGATATAATACATCTTACAAAATTATCTTGAATTTCTTAAAGAACATGTTGTAATTCGAAAAGCTTTGGTGTTTTGTGTATATCTAAGCATGTAGCCTCAAAAGAGAACGCACAGGAGAGTTTTCTCTCAAATGAATATGTAACAATACCACTTTATATGGAAATACAGTGTTACAGAGTGAAGACAAATACGTACGTATTAGAAATACTTAAACTTTTTTTTTTATTTTTTTTTATTTGGTATATTTTTTACTTACATTTCAAGTGATTTCCCCTTTCCTGGCCCCCCACTTCCAAAAAGTCCCGTAAGCAAACTTCTCTCCCCCTGTCCTCCCACCCACCCCTTCCCACTTCCCCGTTCTGGTTTTGCTAAATATTGCTTCTTTGAGTCTTTCCAGAACAAGGGGCAACTCTTCCTCTCTTCTTGTACCTCATTTGATGTGTAGATTATGTTTTGGGTAATCCAGGTTTCTAGGTTAATATCCACTTATTAGTGAGTGCATACCATGATTCATCTTTTGAGTCTGGGTTACCTCACTTAGTATGATGTTCTCTAGGTCCATCCATTTGCCTAAGAAATTCATGAATTCAACTGGAGGTCAGCATGCAGTAGAATGTGAATTGATCCATCCTTGTCTCCTTGTACTAAGCTCAAATACAAATACTTAAACTTTATGAGGAGAAATAACGCATCGTACAAAATTATCTTGTATTTCCTAAACAAAACGTTGTAAATCGAAAAGATTTGGTGTTGCATGTATGTCTAAAAGTGTAGCCTCAAAGGAGAACCCACAGGAGAGTTTTCTCTCGAAAAAATATGTCAGAATACCACGTTTTAAGGAAATCCCTCATCGTGCGACATTATCTTGTATTTCCAAAACAACATGTTGTAACTCGAAAAGTTTTGGTGTTGCGTGTATGTCTAAGCATGTAGCCTCAAAAGAAAATGCACAGGAGAGTTTTCTCTCAAATGAATATGTAAAAATACCACGTTATAAGGAAATACAGTGTTGCAGAGTAAAGACAAATATGTACGTATTAAAAATACTTAAGCTTTACAAGAAGAAATAACGCATCGTAAAAAATTATCTTGTATTTCCTAAACAACACTTTGTAACTTGTAAACATTTGGTGTGGCGTGTATGTCTAAGCGTGCAGCCTCAAAAGAGAACACACAGGAGAGTTTTCTCTCGAAAGAATATGTAAGAATACCACGTTATAAGGAAATACAGTGTTGCAGAGTAAACACAAATTCTTACGTATTAGAAATACTTAAACTTTATGAAAAGAAATAACGCATTGTAAAAAATTATCTTGTATTTCCTAAACTCCACGATATAACTCGAAAAGATTTGGTGTTACATGTATGTCTAAACGTGTAGCATCAAAAGAGAACCCACTGGAGAATTTTCTCACGAAAAAAATATGTCAGAATAACAAGTTTTAAGGAAAACCAGCATCCTGCGAAATTATCTTGTTTTTTATTAAACAACACGTTGTAACTCGAAAAGTTTTGGTGTTGCCTGTATGTCTAAGCGTGTAGCCTCAAAAGAGAACGCACAGGAGAGTTTTTTCTCAAATGAATATGTAAGAATACCACGTCATAAGGAAATAGAGTGTTGCAGAATAAAGACAAATACGTACATATTGGAAATACTTAAACTTTACCAGAAGAAATAATGCATCGTACAAAATTATCTTGTATTTCCTAAACAACACATTGTATCTCAAAAAGATTCATTGTGGCATGAATGTCTAAGCGATTAGCCTCAAAAGAGAAAGCACAGGAGAGTTTTCTGTCGAAAAAATATGTCAGAATACCACGTTTTAAGGCAATCCTGAATCGTTCGAAATTATCTTGTTTTTCTTAAACAACACGTTGTAACTCGAAAAGCTTTGGTCGTCCGTGTATGTTTAAGCGTGTAACCACAAAAGAGAATGCATAGGAGCGTTTTCTCTGGAAAGAATATGTAAGAATAGCACATTTCAAAGAAATACAGTGTTGCAGAGTTAAGACAAATACGTACGTATTAGAAATACTTAAAATTTACAAGAAGAAATAACGCATCATGCAAAATTATCTTGTTTTTCCTAAACAACACGTTTTAACTCGACAAGATTTGGTGTTGCGAGTATGTCTATGCATGCAGCCTCAAAAGAGAATGCACAGGGGAGTTTTCTCTCAAAAGAATATGTAAGAATACCATGTTATAAGGAAATACAGTGTTGCAGAGTAAGGACAAATACATACGTATTAGAAATACTTAAACTTTACAAGAAGAAATAATACATCGTACAAAATTATCTTGTATTTCCTAAACAACATGTTGTAACTCAAAAAGATTTGGTGTTGCGTGTATGTCTAAACGTGTAGCCTCAAAAGAGAACCCACAGGAGTATTTTCTCTCGAAAAAATATGTCAGAATACCACGTTTTAAGGAAATCCTGCATCCTGAGTAATTATCTTGTTTTTCCTAAAAAAACATGTTCTAACTCAAAAAGCTTTGGTGTTGAGTGTATGTCTAAGTGTGTAGCCTCAAAGAGAATGCACAGGAAAGTTTTCTCTCGCAAGAATATATGAGAATACCACGTTACATGGAAATACAGTTTTACAGAGTAAAGACACACTCGTACATATTAGAAATACATAAAATTTACGAGAAGAAATAACGCATCGTACAAAATTATCTTGTATTTCCTAAACAACACGTTGTTACTCGAAAAGATTTTGTGTTAGGTGTATGTCTAAGCTTTTCGCCTCAAAAGAGAATGCAAAGGAGAGTTTTCTCTAGAAAAACTATGTCAGAATACCATGTTTTAAGCAAATCCCGCATCGTGCATAATTATCTTGTATTTCGTAAAGAACGCTTTGTAACTCCAAAATATTTGGTGTTGCATATATACCTAAGCGTGTAGCCTCAAAAGAGAACGGACAGGAGAGTTTTCTCTTGAACGAATATGTAAGAATACCACATTATAAGGAAATGCAGTGTTGCAGAGTAAAGACAAATGTGTACTCATTAGAAATACTTAAACTTTACGAGAAGAAATAACGCATCGTGCAATATTATCTTGTTTTTCCTAAACAACACGTTGTAACTCGAAAAGATTTGGTGTTGCGCGTATGTCTAAGTGTGTAACCCCAAATGAGAATGCACAGGAGAGTTTTCTCTCGAAAAAATATGTCAGAATACCACGTTTTAAGTAAATCCTGCATTGTGCGAAATTATCTTGTTTTTCCTAAACAACATGTTTTAACTCGAAAAGCTTTGGTGTTGCGTGTATGTCTAAGTGTGTAGCCTCTAAGGAGAATGCACAGGAGAGTTTTCTCTTGCAAGAATATATAAGATTACCACGTTACAAGGAAATACAGATTTGCAGAGGAAAGACAAATACGTACATATTAGAAATACTTAAATATTACGAGAAGAAATAACACATCGTACACAATTATCTTGTATTTCCTAAACAACACGTTGTAACTCGAAAAGATTTTGTGTTGCTTGTATGTCTAAGCTTGTCCCCTGAAAAGAGTACGCCCAGGAGAGTTTTCTCTCCAAAAGATATGTCAGAATAAAACGTTTTAAGGAAATCCCGCATCTGGCGAAAGTATCTTGTTTTTCTTAAACAACACCTTGCAACTCGAAAAGCTTTGGTGTTGCGTGTATGTCTAAGCGTGTAGCCTCAAAAGAGAATGCACAGGAGAGTTTTCTCTCGAAAGAATATGTAAGAATACCACGTTATAAGAAAATACAAGGTTGCAGAATAAAGACAAATACATACGTATTGGAAATACTTAAACTTTCCGAGAAGAAATAACGCATCGTGAAAAATTATCATGTTTTTCCTATACAACACGTAACTCGAATAGATTTTGTGTTACGTGTATGTCTAGGCTTGTAGCGTCAAAAGAGAACGCACAGGAGAGTTTTCTCTCGAAAAAATAAGTCAGAATACCACGCTTAAGAAGATCCCGCATCGGGCGAAATTATCTTGTTTTTTCTAAAGAACACGTTGTAACTCGAAAAGATTTGGTGTTGCGTGTATGTCTAAGCCTGTGGCCTCAAAAGAGAATGCACAGGAGAGTTTTCTCTCGAAAAAATATGTCAGAATACCACGTTTTACGGAAATCCTGCATCGTGCGAAATTATCTTGTTTTTCCTAAACATCACGTTGTAACTCGAAAAACTTTGGTGAAGCTTGCATGTCTCAGCGTGTAGCCTCAAAAGAGAACACACAGGAGAGTTTTCTCTCAAAAAATATGTCAGAATACCACATTTTAAGGAAATCCTGCATCGTGCCTAATCATCATTTTTTCCTAATCAACTTGTTGTAACTCGAAAAGCTTTGGTGCTGCGTTTTTGTCTAAGCGTGCAGCCTCAAAGGTGAACGCACAGGAGAGTTTTCTCTGGAAAGAATATGTAAGAATACCAAGTTATAAGGAAATACAGTGTTGCAGATTAAATACAAATACGTACCTATTGGAAATACTTAAACTTTACAAGAAGAAATAAAGCATTGTGCAAAATTATCTTGTTTTTCATAAACAACACGTTGTAACTCGAAAAGATTTTGTGTTACGTGTATGTCTAAGCTTGCAGCCTCAAAAGAGAATGCACAGGAGAGTTTTCTCTTGAAAAAATATTTCAGAAAGCACGTTTTAAGGAAATCCCGCATCGTGCAAAAATATCTTGTTTTTCTTAAAGAACACGTTGTAACTCAAAAAACTTTGGTGTTGTGTGCCCGCCTAAGGGTGTAGCCTCAAAAGGAAATGCACAGGAGAGTTATCTCTCGAAAGAATATGTAAGAATACAACATTATAAGGAAATACAGTGTTGCAGAGTAAAGACAAATACGGACGTATTAGAAATACTTACACTTTACAAGAAGAAATAACGCATCCTGCAAAAATATCTTGTTTTTCCTAAACAACACGTTGTAACACGAAAGTATTTGGTGTTGCCTGTAAGTCTAAGCGTGTAGCCTCAAAAGAGAATGCACAAGAGAGTTTTCTCTCGAAAAAATATGTCAGAATAACACGTTTTAAGGAAATCCTGCATCGTGCGAAATTATCTTGTTTTTCCTAAAAAACATGTTTTAACTCGAAAAGCTTTGGTGTTGCATGTATGTCTAAGTGTGTAGCCTCAAAAGAGAACGCATAGGAGAGTTTTCTCTCGAAAGTAAATGTAAGAATACAAAATTATATGGAAATACAGTGTTTCAGACAAGAACCTCAAGACTCTGAAGAAGGAAATGGAAGAAGACCTCAAAAAATGGGAAAACCTCCCATGCTCATGGATCGCCAGAATCAATATAGTTAAAATGGCCATTTTGCCAAAAGCAATATACAGATTCAATGCAATACCCATTAAAATCCCAACTCAATTCTTCACAAAGTTAGAAAAAGCAATTAACAAATTCATCTGGAATAACAAAAAACCCAGGGTAGCTAAAACTATTCTCAGCAACAAAAGAAATTCTGGGGGAATCAGTATCCCTGACCTCAAGCAATACTACAGTGCAATAGTGTGAAAAAGTGCATGATATTGGTACAGTGACAGGCAGGCAGATCAATGGAACAGGATTGAAGATCCAGAAATGAACCCACACACCTATGGCCACTTGATCCTCCACAAAGGAGCTGAAAACATCCAATGGAAAAAAGATAGCCTTTTCAACAAACGGTGTTGGTTCAACTGGAGGTCAGCATGCAGAAGAATGCGAATTGATCCATCTTTATCGCCTTGTACTAAGCTCAAATCCAAATGGATCAAGGACCTCCACATAAAGCCAGACACTCTGAAGCTAATAGAAAAGAAACTGGGGAAGACCCTTGAGGACATTGGTACAGGGAGAAAATTTCTGAACAGAACACCAATAGCGTATGCTCTAAGATCAAGAATTGACAAATGGGACCTCATAAAATTACAAAGTTTCTGTACGGCAAAGGACAACATCGAAAGGACAAATTGGCAACCAACAAATTGGGAAAAGATCTTCACCAATCCTACATCAGATAGAGGGCTAATATCACATATATATAAAGAACTTAAGAAGTTAGACTCCAGAAAACCAAACAACCCTATTAAAAATGGGGTACAGAGTTAAACAGGGAATTCTCACCTGAAGAACTTCGGATGGCGGAGAAGCATCTTAAAAAATGCTCAACTTCATTAGTCATTAGGGAAATGCAAATCAAAACAACCCTGAGATTTCACCTTACACCAGTCAGAATGGCTAAGATTAAAAATTCAGGAGACAGCAGGTGTTGGAGAGGATGTGGAGAAAGAGGAACACTCCTCCACTGCTGGTGGGGTTGCAAATTGGTACAACCACTCTGGAAATCAGTCTGGCGGTTCCTCCGAAAACTGGGCACCTCACTTCCAGAAGATCCTGCTATACCACTCCTGGGCATATACCCAGAGGATTCCCCACCATGTAATAAGGATACATGCTCTACTATGTTCATAGTAGCCCTATTTATAATTGCCAGGTGCTGGAAAGAACCCAGGTATCCCTCAACAGAAGAGTGGATGCAAAAAATGTGGTATATCTACACAATGGAGTACTATTCAGCCATTAGAAACAATTAATTCATGAAATTCTTAGGCAAATGGATGGAGCTAGAAAACATCATACTAAGTGACATAACCCAGACTCAAAAGGTGACTCATGGTATGCACTCACTAATAAGTGGATATTAACTTAGAAAACTGGAATACCCCAAACATAATCCATACATCAAATGAGGTACAAGAAGAAAGGAGGAGTGGCCCCTCGTTCTAGAAAGACTCAGTGAAGAAGTATAGGGCAAAACCAGAACGGGGAAGTGGGAAGGGGTGGGTGGGAGGACAGGGGGAGAAAAGGGGGCTTATGGGACTTTCTGGGAGTGGGGGGTTAGAAAAGGGGAAATCATTTGAAATGTAAATAAAAAATATATCGAATAAAAAAAAGACAAAAAAAATAAAATAAAGACTGTTCTCAAAAAAAAAAAAAAAAAAGAAATAATTAAACTTTAGGAGAAGAAATAACGCATCGTAAAAAATTATCCTGTATTTCCTAAACAACACGTTGTAACTTGAAATGGTTTGGTGTTGCGTGTATGTCTAAGCATGTAGCCTCAAAAGAGAATGCACAGGAGAGTTTTCTCTCGAAAAAAATATGTCAGAATACCATGTTTTAAGGAAATCCAGCATGTTGTGAAATATCTTGGTTTCCTGAACAACACGTTGTTACTCGAAAAGATTTGGTGTTGCGTGTTTGTCTAAGCGTGCAGCCTCAAAAGAGAACGAACAGGACAGCTTTCTCTCAAAAGAATATGTAAGAATACCACGTTATAAGGAAATACAGAGTTGCAGATTAAAGACAAATGCGTACATATTGGAAATACTTAAACTTTACGAGAACAAATAACGCATCATGCAAAATTAACTTGTATTTCCTAAACACCACGTTGTAACTCGAAAAGATTAAGTGCTGCCTGTATGACTAAAGATGTAGCCTCAAAGGAGTAGTCACAGGAGAATTTTCTCTTGGAAAATATGTCAGAATACCATGTTTTAAGGAAATCCTGCATCATGCAAAATTATTTTGTTTTTCCTAAACAACATGTTGTAATTCGAAAAGCTTTGGTGTTGCTTGTATGTCTCAGCGTGTAGCCTCAAAAGAGAACGCACACGAGAGTTTTCTCTCGAAAAAATATGTCAGAATACCACATTTTAAGGAAATCGTGCATCATGCGAAATTATCTTGTTTTTCCTAGACAACATGTTTTAACTCGAAAAGCTTTGGTGTTGCGTGCATGTCTAAGTGTGTAGCCTCAAAAGAGAATGCACAGGAGAGTTTTCTCTCGCAAGAATGTGTAAGAATACCACGTTATAAGGAAATACATTTTTGTAGAGTAAAGACAAATACGTACTTATTAGAAATACTTAAACTTTACGAGAAGAAATAACGCATCTTGCAAAATTATCTTGTATTTCCTAATCAACACGTTGTAACTCGAAAATATTTGGTGTTGCGTGTATGTCTAAACGTGTAGACTCAAAAGAGAGCCCACAGGAATATTTTCTCTCGAAAAAATATGTCGGAATACCACGTTTTAAGGAAATCCTACATCGTGCGAACTTATCTTGTTATTCCTAAACAACACGTTGTAACTCGAAAAGCTTTGATGTTGCTTGTGTGTCCCAGTGTGTAGCCTCAAAAGAGAACGCACAGGAGAGTTTTCTCTTGAAATAATATGTCAGAATACAAAGTTTTAAGGAAATCCTGCATCGTGCGAAATTATCTTTTTTTTTTCCTATACAAGTTGTTGTAACTCGAAAAGCATTGGTGTTGTGTTTTTGTCTAAGCGTGCAGCCTCAAAAGAGAAGGCACATTAGAGTTTTCTCTCGAAAGAATATGTAAGAATACCACGCTATAAGGAAATGCAGTGTTGCAGAGTAAAGACAAATACATACATATTGGAAATACTAAAACTTTACGAGAAGAAATAACGCATTGTGCAAAATTATCTTGTTTTTCCTAAACAACACGTTGTAACTCGAAAAGCTTTGACGTTGCGTGTATGTCTAAGTTTGTAGCCCCAAAAGAGATAGCACAGGAGAGTTTTCTCTCGACAGAATATGTAAAAATACAACGTTATGAGGAAATACAGTGTTGCAGAGTAAAGACAAATACGTACATATTAGAAATACTTAAACTTTACGAGAAGAAATAACGCATCGTGCAAAATTATCTTGTTTTTCCTAATCAACACGTTGTATCTCGAAAGGATTTGGTGTTGCGTGTATGTCTAAGCGTGTAGCCTCAAAAGAGAACGCACACGAGAGTTTTCTCTCGAAAAAATATGTCAGAATACCACGTTTTAAGGAAATCCCGCATCGTGCGAAATTATCTTGTTTTTCCTAAACAACATGTTGTAACTCAAAAAGCTTTGGTGTTGCGTGTATGTCTAAGTGTGTAGCCTCAAAAGAGAATGCACAAGAGAGTTTTCTCTCGCAAGAACATGTAAGAATACCACGTTACAAGTAAATACAGTATGGCAGAGTAAAGACAAAAACATACAAATTAGAAATACTTAAACTTTATGAGAAGAAATAACGCATCATACAAAATTATCTTGTATTTCCTAAACAACCCGTTGTAACTCGAAAAGCTTTGGTGTTGCGTGTATGTGTAAGCATGTAGCCTCAAAAGAGAATGCACAGGAGAGTTTTCTCTCCAAAAAATATGTCAGAATAACATGCTTTAAGGAAATCCGGCATCGTGCGAAATATCTTGCTTTTCCTAAACAACACATTGTACCTCGAAAAGCTTTGATGCTGCATCTATGTCTAAGTGTCTAGCCTCAAAAGAGAACACATAGGAGAGTTTTCTCTCGAAATAATATGTAAGAATACCATGTTACAAGGAAATACAGTGTTGCAGAGTAAAGACAAATAGGTACGTATTAGAAATACTTAAACTTTATGAGAAGAAATAACGCATAGTAAAAAATTATCCTGTATTTCCTAAACATCACGTTGTAACTCGAAAAGATTTGATGTTGCATGTATGTCTAAACGTGTAGCCTCAAAAGGGAACTGACAGGAGAATTTTCTCTCGAAAAAATATGTCACAATACCACGTTTTGAGGAAATCCCGCATCATGCGAAATTATCATGTTTTTCCTAAACCAAACATTGTAACTCGAAAAGCTTTGGTGTTGCTTGTATTTCTCAGAGTGTAGCTTCAAAAGAGAACGCACAGGAGAGTTTTCTCTCAAATAAATATGTAAGAATACCAAATTTTAAGGAAATCCTGCATCGTACGAAATTATCATTTTTTTCCTAAACAAGATGTTATAACTCAAAAAGTTTTGGTGTTGCGTTTTTGTCTAAGCGTGCAGCCTCAAAAGAGAAATCACAGGAGAGTTTTCTCTTGAAAGAATATGTAAGAATACCACGTTATAAGGAAATACAGTGTTGCAGAGTAAAGACAAATATGTATATTTTGGAAATACTTAAACTTTACGAGAAGAAAAAAAGCATCGTGCAAACTTATCTTGTTTTTCCTAAACAACACGTTGTAACTCGAAAAGATTTTGTGTTACGTGTATGTCTAAGCTTGTATCCTCAAAAGAGAACGCACAGGAGAGTTTTCTCTCGAAAAAATATGTCAAAATACCACGTTTTAAGGAAATCCTTCAACGTTCAAAATTAACTTTTTTTTTCCTAATCAACATGTTGTAACTCGAAAAGCTTTGGAGTTGCGTGTATATCTATGGGTGTAGCCTCAAAAGAGAATGCACAGGAGAGTTTTCTCTCGCAAGAATATGTAAGAATACCACGTTACAAGGAAAAACAGTTTTGCAGAGTAAAGACTTATATGTACATATTAGAATTACTTAAACTTTACGTGAAGAAATAATGGGTCGTACAAAATTATCTTGTATTTCCTAAACAACACTTTGTAACTCGAAAAGATTTGGTGTGGCATGTATGTCTAAGCGTTTAGCCTCAAAAGAAAACGGAAAGGAGAGTTTTCTCTCGAAAGAATATGTAAGAATAACACGTTATAAGGAAATACAGTATTCCAGATTAAAGACAAATACATACGTATTAGAAATACTTAAATTTTACAAGAAGAAATAACTCTTCGAACAAAATTATCTTGTATTTCCTAAACAACACGTTGTAACTCCAAAGGATTTGGTGTTGCGTGTATGTCTAAGTGTTTAGCCTCAAAAGAGAACGCACAGGAGAGTTTTCTCTCGAAAAAATACGTCTTAATACCACGTTTTAAGGAAATCCTGCATCATGCGAAATTATATTGTTTTTCTTAAACAACACATTGTAACTCGAAACTTTGGGGTTGCGTGTATGTCTAAGCCTGTAGCCTCAAAAGAGAACGCACAGGTGAGTTTTCTCTCTATAGAATGTGTAATAATACCACTTTATAAGGAAATACAGTTTCGCAGAGTAAAGACAAATATTTACGTATTAGAAATCTTTAAACTTTAAGAGAAGAAATAAAGCATCATACAAAATTATCTTGTATTTCCTAAAGAACACGTTGTAACTCAAAAAGATTTGGTGTTGCGTGTATGTCTAAACATGTAGCCTCAAAAGAGAACCCACAGGAGAATTTTCTCTTGAAAAAATCAGTCTGAATACCACGTTTTAAGGAAATCCTGCATCGTGCGAAATTATCTTGTTATTCCTAAACAACACATTATAACTCGAAAAGCTTTGGTGTTGCTTGTATGTCTCAGCATGTAGCCTCAAAAGAGAACGCAGAGTAGAGATTTCTAACGAAAATGTATGTCAGAATACAAAGTTTTAAGGAAATACAGTGTTGCTGAGTAAAGACAAATACGTACATATTAGAAATACTTATACTTTAGGAGAAGAAATAACACATGGTGCAAAATTATCTTGTTTTTCCTAAACAACATGTTTTAACTCGAAAAGCTTTGGTGTTGCTTGTATGTCTCAGTGTGTAGCCTCGAAAGAGAACGCACAGGAGAGTTTTCTCACGAAAAAAATATGTCAGAATAAAACGTTTTAAGGAAATCCTGCATCATGCGAAATTATCTATTTTTTCCTAAACAATTTGTTGTAACTCGAAAAACTTTGGTGTTGCGTTATTCTATAAGCGTGCATCCTCAAAAGAGAATGCACAGGAGAGTTTTCTCTCGAAAGAATATGTAAGAATACCATGTTATAAGGAAATACAGTGTTGCAGAGAAAAGAAAAATACGTACATACTGGAAATACTTAAACTTTAGGAGAAGAAATAACCCATCGTGCAAAATGATCTTGTTTTTCCTAAACAACATGTTGTAACTCGAAACAATTTTGTGTTCCTTGTATGACTAAGCTTGTAGCCTCAAAAGAGAACACACAGGAGAGTTTTCTCTAGAAAAAATATGTCAGAATACCACGTTTTACCGAAATCCCGCATCGTGGAAATTACCTTGTTTTTCCTAAACAACACGTTGTAACTCGAAAAGCCTTGGTGCTGCTTGTATGTCTAAGTGTGTAGCCTCAAAATAGAATGCACAGGAGAGTTTTCTCTCAAAATAATATGTAAGAATACCACGTTACAAGGAAATACAGTGTTGCAGTGTAAAGAAAAATACGTACGTATTAGAAATACTTAAACTTTACGAGAAGAAATAACGCATCTTCCAAAATTATCTTTTATTTCCTAAAAAACACGTTGTAACTCGAAATGATTTGGTGTTGCGTGTATGTCTAAACGAAACGTGTCGCCGCAAAAGAGAACATACAGGTGAATTTTCGCTTGAAAAAGTATGTAAGAATACCACGTTTTGAGTGCAGCAGTGGCTGGTCCAGCTGAAGGGCCATCAGCAGTGGAACCAAGGCGACACAGGGTCCAGTTAGACCCTGCGCCCACGGCCACTGACCTTCGCTGACCAGCCGGGCAGCAAGCAGCTGCAGTTGTGCGGCGCCTTTCCTGCACGGAAGCAACTTCAGAACTCAGCCTCCCACCAGTCAGGAGAGGTGCATCCATCTTGGATCCGGACTCCAGGGATCGGACAGAATGGGGTACACAAACATAATCCGAGGCCAACACCACGGTGGTCTGAGCCCGACGGGCGTTGGCCTTCACCCAGGCCTTGGGCTGTTCGGGGGGGGGGGCATCGGGTTGCCAACCCAGCCAGGAGGTTTTTTGTCCAGGCCTGCGAGCGCGCCGCCATTTTGCCTGCAGGATGACAGAGAGCTCTGGCGGGCAGACCTGTAACAGGCATAGCCTGAGGCTAACAAAGCGGGGGTCTAGGCCCCAAAAGGCACAGGACTGACCCCAAGAACTGGGCGGCTTGGTGGGCCATCTGTGAATCAACCCGCCCAGGAGGTTGTTAGAACAGCAGACTCTCCCGGCGCTTTCAGGGAGCACTGGCGCGCACGCCCGCCATCCTATTCACCTGGAGGACTCAATTAACAGTCATAGCCCTAGGGGAACTTTGCTCGGACCTTGGCCCCCATGCTTTTGCCTGGACTCAGGGACTGGGCGGCCAGGCTAACCTTGTGTGCACCAGCCCGGTTGGCGGATCGGCTGCCCAGTGGAGTGAGCAGAACACAGGGGAGGTCACAGCAGCATACACCATCGGCACTCCCTGGGGGTGCACATGGGCTCCATCTGGTCCACAGACACAATCTGGGGCAAGGCCTCAGATGGAAGCCCTCAGCTCTACTCTCTCCGCTTCCGGATCCAGATCAGCCTGAGCGGCAGCACCACATCTCCAAGTCCTGCAAGAGGCTAGCTGGGCTTCCAGGCGGCCAGCTGGGAGAAGTCAGTGTGCTCCAGCGAATCCAGCGGGCCCCAGCGGGAGCCTTCGGGTGCCTGCTTTGGGATCTGAACAGCCTGGGCAGCAGCACCCTGTCTACAAGCACTGCAGGAGGTAAGCTGTGCACCAGAGGCCAACTGGGAAGGGGCAGCTTGCACTGGTGAGACCAGCACTGACAAGACAAACTAACAGCAGTGAAAACTAGATGGCAAAAGGCAAAGGCAGGAACGTCACTAACAGAAATCAAGGCAATATGGCAACATCTGAACCCAATTCTCCTCTACCAACATGTCCTGGATACCCCATCACACCAGTAAAACAAGATTTGCATTTAAAATCACTGGTCAGGATGCTGGTACAGGAACACATGAAGGACATACTTAAAGAAATTCAGGAGAAAATGGATCAAAAGTTAGAAGCCCTTGCAAGGGAAACACAAAAAACATTGAAAGAAATCCAGGAGAATACAAAAGCCAACAAGGAGGAAATGCAAAAAACACTTAAAGAAATACAGGAGAACTTTGGTCAACAGGCTGAGGTCATGAAAGAGGAAACACAAAAATCTCTTAAAGAAGTACAGGAGAACTTTGGTCAACAGGCTGAGTTCATGAAAGAGGAAACACAAAAATCTCTTAAAGAATTACAGGAAAGCACAAACAAGCAAGTGAAGGAGCTAAGCAAAACCATCCAGGATCTAAAATCAGAAGTAGAAACAACTAAGAAAACTCAAAGGGAGACAATTTTGGAGATAGAAAGCCTTGGGAAGAAATCAGGGGACAGAGATACAAATATCAACAACAGAATACAAGAGATAGAAGAAAGAATCTCAGATGCTGAAGATTCCATAGAAACCATGGACTCAACAGTTAAAGAAAATGCAAAATGCAAAAAGCTTGTAACCCAAAATATCCAGGAAATCCAGAACACAATGAGAAGAGCAAGCCTAAGGATTATAGGCATAGATGAGAGTGAAGATTTACAACTTAAAGGGCCAGCAAATATCTTCAATAAAATTATGGAAGAAAACTTCCCTAACCTAAAGAGAGAGATGCCCATGAATATACAAGAAGCTTACAGAACTCCAAACAGACTGGACCAGAACAGAAATACTTCCCGTCACATAATAATCAAAACACCAAATGTTCTAAACAAAGAAAGAATACTAAAGGCAGTAAGAGATAAAGGCCAAGTAACATATAAAGGAAGACCTATCAGAATCACAGCAGACTTTTCATCTGAGACTATGAAGGCTAGAAGGTCCCGGGCAGATCTCATGCAGATTCTAAGAGAACACAAATGCCAACCAAAACTACTATATCCAGCAAAACTCTCAATCACCATAGATAGAGAAACTAAGATATTTCATGACAAAACCTAGTTTACCCAATATCTATCCACAAACCCAGCCCTAAAAAGGATAATAGGAGGACAACACCAATACAAGGAGGGAAACTTCACCCTGGAAAAAGCAAGATAGTAACCTTTCATCAAACCCAAAAGAAGTTAAGCATACAAATTTAAAAAATAACGTCAAAAATGATAGGAAGTAACAATCACTATTCCTTAATATCTCTTAACATCAATGGACTTAATGCCCCAATAAAAAGACACAGACTAACTGAATGGATACGTAAACAGGACCCTACATTTTGCTGCTTACAGGAAACACACCTCAGGGTCAAAGACAAACACTACCTTAGAGTAAAAGTCTGGAAGACAATTTTACAAGCAAATGGTCTCAGGAAACAAGCTGGAGTAGCCATTTTAATATCAGATAAAATTGACTTTCAACCCAAAGTCATCAAAAGAGACCCTGAGGGACACTTCTTGCTGGTCAAAGGAAAAATACAAAAAGAAGAACTGTCAATCCTGAACATCTATGCCCCAAATGCAAGGGCACCCTCTTTCGTAAAAGAAACTTTTTTAAAACTAAAAGCACACATTGCACCTAACACAATAATTGTGGGTGACTTCAACACTGCACTTTCCTCAATGGACCGATCAGGAAAACAAAAACTAAACAGGGACACAATGAAACTAATTGAAGCTTTGGACCAATTAGATTTAACAGACATATATAGAATATTCTATCCTAAAACAAAAGAATATACCTTTTTCTCAGCCCCTCATGGTACCTTCTCCAAAATCGACCATATAATTGGTCACAAGACAGACCTCAACAAATATAAGAAGATAGAACTAATCCCATGCCTCCTATCTGATCACTATGGAGTAAAAGTGGTCTTCAATAGCAACAGAAACAACAGAAAACCCACATACACGTGGAAACTGAACAATACTCTACTCAATGATACTTTGGTCAAGGAAGAAATAAAGAAAGAAATTAAAGACTTTTTAGAACACAATGAAAATGAAAACACAACATACCCAAATCTATGGGACACAATGAAAGCAGTGCTAAGAGGAAAACTCATAGCCCTGAGTGCCTCCAAAAAGAAAATGGAGAGAGCATACATTACCAACTTAATGACACACCTGAAAGCCCTAGAACAAAAAGAAGCTATTTCGCCCAGGAGGAGTAGAAGGCAGGAAATCATCAAACTCAGGGCCGAAATCAATCAAGTAGAAACAAAGAGAACCATATAAAAAATCAACAAAACCAGGAGCTGGTTCTTTGAGAAAATCAACAAGATAGATAAACCCTTAGCCAGACTGACCAAAGGGCACAGAGAAAATATCCAAATTAACAAACTTAGAAATGAAAAGGGAGATATTACAACGGAAACTGAGGAAATCCAAAAAATCATCAGATCCTACTACAAGAGCCTGTACTCAACACAACTGGAGTATCTGGAGGAAATGGACAATTTCCATGACAGATACCAAATACCAAAATTAAATCAGGACCAACTAGACCATCTAAACAGTCCCATAATGCCCAAAGAAATAGAAGGAGTCATAGAAAGTCTTCCAACCAAAAAAAGCCAGGACCAGATGGCTTCAGTGCAGAATTCTACCAGACCTTCAAAGAAGAGTTAACAACAATACTCTTCAAACTATTCCACAAAATAGAAACAGAAGGAACACTACCCAATTCCTTCTACGAAGCCACAATTACGCTGATACCAAAGCCACAAAAAGATCCAACAAAGAAAGAGAACTTCAGACCAATTTCCCTTATGAACATCGATGCAAAAATACTCAATAAAATTCTTGCCAACCGAATCCTAGAACACATCAAAACGATCATCCACCATGATCAAGTAGGCTTTATCCCGGGAATGCAGGGTTGGTTCAATATACGGAAATCCATCAATACAATCTACTACATAAACAAACTCAAAGAACAAAACCACATGGTCATTTCATTGGATGCTGAAAAAGCATTTGACAAAATTCAGCATCCTTTCATGCTTAAAGTCTTGGAGAGAACAGGAATTCAAGGCCCATATCTAAACATAGTAAAAGCAATATACAGCAAACAGGTAGCCAGCATCAAACTAAATGGAGAGAAACTTGAAGCAATCCCACTGAAATCAGGGACCAGACAAGGCTGCCCCCTTTCTCCTTATCTTTTCAATATTGTACTTGAGGTACTAGCTCGGGCAATTCGACAACATAAGGAGGTCAAAGCGATACAAATTGGAAAGGAAGAAGTCAAACTATCATTATTTGCAGACGACATGATCGTCTACCTAAGTGACCCAAAGAACTCCACTAGAGAGCTCTTACAGCTGATAAACAACTTCAGCAAAGTGGCAGGTTATAAAATCAACTCAAGCAAATCAGTGGCCTTCCTGTACTCAAAGGATAAGCAGGCTGAGAAAGAAATTAGGGAAATGACCCCCTTCACAATAGCCACAAACAGTATAAAGTATCTTGGGGTGACTCTTACCAAACATGTGAAAGATCTGTATGACAAGAACTTCAAGACTCTGAAGAAGGAAATGGAAGAAGACCTCAAAAAATGGGAAAACCTCCCATGCTCATGGATCGGTAGAATCAATATAGTTAAAATGGCCATTTTGCCTAAAGCACTATACAGATTCAATGCAATACCCATCAAAATCCCAACTCAATTCTTCACAGAGTTAGAAAGAGCAATTATCAAATTCATCTAGAACAACAAAAAAACCCAGGATAGCTAAAACTATTCTCAGCAACAAAAGAAAATCTGGGCGAATCAGTATCCCTGACCTCAAGCAATACTACAGAGCAATAGTGTTAAGAAGTGCATGGTATTGGTACAGTGACAGGCAGGAGGATTAATGGAACAGGATTGAAGATCCAGAAATGAACCCACACACCTATGGCCACTTGATCCTCAACAAAGAGGCTAAAAACATCCAATGGAAAAAAGATAGCCTTTTCAACAAATGGTGTTGGTTCAACTGGAGGTCAGCATGCAGAAGAATGCGAATTGATCCATCCTTGCCTCCTTGTACTAAGCTCCAATCCAAATGGATCAAGGACCTCCACATAAAGCCAGACACTCTGAAGCTAATAGAAAAGAAACTGGGGAAGACCCTTGAGGACATCGGTACAGGGAGAAAGTTTATGAACAGAACACCAATAGCGTATGCTCTAAGAGCAAGAATTGACAAATGGGACCTCATAAAATTACAAAGTTTCTGTACGGCAAAGGACAACATCAAGAGGACAAATCGGCAACCAACAAATTGGGAAAAGATCTTCACCAATCCTACATCAGATAGAGGGCTAATATCCAATATATATAAAGAACTCAAGAAGTTAGACTCCAGAAAACCAAACAACCCTATTAAAAATGGGGTACAGAGTTAAACAAAGAATTATCACCTGAAGAACTTCGGATGGCGGAGAAGCATCTTAAAAAATGCTCAACTTCATTAGTCATTAGGGAAATGCAAATCAAAACAACCCTAAAATTTCATCTTACACCAGTCAGAAAGGCTAATATTAAAAATTCAGGAGACAGCAGGTGTTGAAGAGGGTGTGGGGAAAGAGGAACACTCCTCCACTGCTGGTGGGGTTGCAAATTGGTACAACCACTCTGGAAAGCAGTCTGGCGGTTCCTCCGAAAACTGGGCACCTCACTTCCAGAAGATCCTGCTATACCACTCCTGGGCATATACCCAGAAGACTCCCCACCATGTAATATGGATACATGTTCGACTATGTTCATAGCAGCCCTATTTATAATTGCCAGATGCTGGAAAGAACCCAGGTATCCCTCAACAGAAGAGTGGATGCAAAAAATGTGGTATATCTACACAATGGAGTACTATTCAGCCATTAGAAACAATGAATTCATGAAATTCTTAGGCAAATGGATGGAGCTAGAGAATATCATACTAAGTGAGGTAACCCAGACTCAAAAGGTGAATCATAGTATGCACTCACTAATAAGTGGATATTAACCTAGAAAACTGGAATACCCAAAACATGATCCACACATCAAATGAGGTACAAGAAGAAAGGAGGAGTGGCCCCTGGTTCTGGAAAGACTCAGTGAAACAGTATTCGGCAAAACCAAAACGGGTAAGTGGGAAGGGGAGGGTGGGAGGACAGGGGAAGAGAAGGGGGCTTACGGGACTTTCGGGGAATGGGGGGGGGCTAGAAAAGGGAAATCATTTGAAATGTAAATAAATTATATCAAATAAAAAAAGAATAACACATTTTAAGGAAACCGTGCCTCTTGCGAAATTATCTTGTTTTTCCTAATCAACACGTTGTAACTCGAAATGCTTTGGTGTTGCTTGTATGTCTAAGTGTGTAGCCTCAAAAGAGAACGCCCGGAGAATTTTTTCTCGAAAAAATATTTCAGAATTCCACGTTTTAAGGAAATCGTGCATCGTGCGAAATTGTCTTGTTTTTCCTAAACAACTTGTTGTAACTCGAAAAGCTTTGGTGTTGCGTTTTTGTCTAAGCGTGCAGCCTCAAAAGAGAATGCACAGGAGAGTTTTCTCTTGAAAGAATATGTAAGAATATCACGTTATAATGAAATACAGTGTTGCAGAATAAAGCAAATACGTACATACTGGAAATACTTAAACTTTACGAGAAGAAATAATGCATCGTGAAAAATTATCTTGTTTTTCCTAAACAACACGGTGTAACTCGAAAAGCTTTGTTGTTGCGTGTATTTATAAGCTTGTAGCCTCAAAAGAGAATGCACAGGAGAGTTTTCTCTTGAAAGAATATGTACAAATACCACGTTATAAGGAAATACAGTGTTGCAGAGGAAAGACAAATATGTACGTATTAGAAAAACTTAAACTTTACAAGAAGAAATAACGCATCATATTAATTATCTTGTATTTCCTAAACAACACGTTGTACCTCGAAAGATCTGGTTTTGCCTGTTTGTCTAAATGTGTAGCCTCAAAAGAGAACCCACAGGAGAATTTTCTCTCGAAAAAATATATCAGAATACCACGTTTTAAGGAAATCCTGCATCATTCGAAATTATCTTGTTTTTCCTAATCAACACATTGTAACTCGAAAAGCTTTAGTATTGTGTGTATGTCTAAGTGTGCAGCCTCAAAAGAGAACGCACAGGAGAGTGTTCTCTCAAAAGAATATGTAAGAATAACACGTTATAAAGAAATACAGTGTTGTAGAGTAAGACAAATATGTACTTATTAGAAATACTTAAACTTTATGAGAAGAAATTAAGCATCGTACAAAATTATCTTGCATTTCCTAAAAAACACATTGTAACTCGAAAAGATGTTGTGTTGCGTGTATGTCTAAGCGAGTAGCCTCAAAGGAGAAGGCTCAAGAGAGTTTTCTCTCGAAATAATATGCCAGAATACCACGTTTTAAGGAAATCCCTCATCGTGCGAAACTTTCTTGTTTTTCCTAAACAACTTGTTGTAACTCGAAAAGCTTTGGTGTTGCGTTTTGTCTAAGGGCGCAGCCTCAAAAGAGAACACACAGGAGATTTTTCTCTTGAAAGAATATGTAAGAAAACCACGTTATAAGGAAATATAGAGTTGCAGAGTAAAAAGAAGTACTTACGTATTAGAAATATTTAAACTTTTTGAGAAGAAATAAAGCATCGTGCAAATTTATCTTGTTTTTCCTAAACAACACGTTGTAACTCGAAAAGATTTGGTGTTGCGTGTATATCTAAGCGTGTAGCCTCAAAAGAGAACGCACAGGAGTATTTTCTCTCAAATAAATATGTCAGAATACCACGTTTTAAGGAAATCCCGCATCGTGGGAAATTATCCTCTTTTTCCTAAACAACATGTTTTAACTCGAAAAGCTTTGGTGCTGCGTGTATGTCTAAGTGTGTAGTCTCAAAAGAGAACGCACAGGAGTTTTCTCTAGAAAGATTATATAAGAATACCACATTACAAGGAAGTACAGTGTTGCAGAGTAAGAAAATATGTATGTATTAGAAATACATAACCTTTACGAGAAGAAATAAACACTTCGTGCAAAATTATCTTGTTTTTCCTAAACTACACGTTGTAACTCGAAAAGATTTGGTGTCGCATGTATGACTAAGCATGCAGCCTCAAAAGGGAACGCACAGGAGAGTTTTCTCTCAAAAAAATATGTCAGAATACCACTTTTAAGGAAATCCCGCATCTTGCGAAATTATCTTGTTTTTCCTAAACAACACGTTTTAACTCGAAAAGCTTTGGGGTTGCATGTATGTCTAAGTGTGTTGCCTCAAAAGAGAACGCAGAGGAGAGTTTTCTCTCAAAAGAATACGTAAGAATACCACGTTACAAGGAAATACAGTGTTGTAGAATAAAGAAAAATACAACATATTAGAAATACTTAACCTTTACAAGAAGAAATAACGCATCGTACAAAATTATCTTGTATTTCCTAAACAACATGTTGTAACTTGAAAAGCTTTGGTGTTGCATGTATGTCTAAGTGTGTAGCCTCAAATTAGAAAGCACAGGTGAGTTTTCTCTAGAAAGAATATGTAAAAATACCATGTTATAAGGAAATACAGTGTTGCAGAGCAAAGATAAATACGTACGTATTAGAAATATTTAAACTTTACAAGAAGAAATAACGCATCGTACAAAATTATGTTGTATTTCCTAAACAACACGTTGTAACTCGAAAAGATTTGGTGTTGCCTGTATGTCTAAATTTGTAGCCTCAAAGGGAATGCAAAGGAGAGTTTTCTCTCGAAAAAATTTGTCAGAATACCACGTTTTAAGGAAATCCCGCCTCGTGCGAAATTATCTTGTTTTTCCTAAACAACACGTTGTAACTCGAAGGGATTTGGTGTTGCGTGTATGTCTAAGTGTGTAGCCTCAAAAGAGAATGCACAACAGAGTTTTCTCTCGAAAGAATATGTACGAATACCATGTTATAAGGAAATACAGTGTTGCAGAGTAAAGACAAATACGTAAGTATTAGAAATACTTAAACTTTACGAGAAGACATAACGCATCGTACAAAATTATCTTGTATTTCCTAAACAACACGTTGTAAATCAAAAGATTTGGTGTTGCCTGTATGTCTAATTTGTAGCCTCAAAAGAGAACCCCCAGGAGAGTTTTCTCTCAAAAAAATATGTCAGAATACCACGTATTAAGGAAATCCCGCATCGTGTGAAATTACCTTGTTTTTCCTAAACAACACGTTGTAACTCGAAAAGTTTTGGTGTTGCATGTATGTCTAAGCATGCAGCCTCAAAAGAGAACGCACAGGAGAGTTTTCTCTTGTAAGAATATGTAAAAATACCACGATATAAGGAAATACAGTGTTGCAGAGAAAAGACAAAAAGTACCTATTGGAAATACTTAAACTTTATGAGAAGAAATAAAGCATCCTGCAAAATTATCTTGTTTTTCCTAAACAACACGTTGTAACTCGAAAGGATTTGGTGTTGCGTGTATGTCTAAGCATGTAACCTCAAAAGAGAACGCACAGGAGAGTTTTTTCTCGAAAAAATATTTCAGAATACCACCTTTTAAAGAAATTCCGCATCGTGCGAAATTACCTTGCTTTTCCTAAACAACACATTGTAACTCGAAAAGCTTTGGTGTTGCGTGTATGTCTAAGCGTGTAACCTCAAAAGAGAACGCACAGGAGAGTTTTCTCTTGAAAAAATATTTCAGAATACCACGTTTTATAGAAATCCAGCATCGTGCGAAATTATCTTGTTTTTCCTAAACAACATGTTTTAAGTCGAAAAGCTTTGGTGTTGCATGCATGTCTAAGTATGTAGTCTCAGAAGAGAACACACAGGAGAGTTTTCTCTCAAAAGATTATGTAAGAATACCACGTTACAAGGAAATACGGTGTTGCAGAATAAAGACAAATACAATGTATTAGAAATACTTAACCTTAACGAGAAGAAATAACGCATCGTACAAAATTAACTTGAATTTCCTAAACAACACGTTGTAACTCCAAAAGATTTGGTGTTGCGTGTATGTCTAAGCATATAGCCTCAAAAGAGAACGCACAGGAGAGTTTTCTCTCGAAAGAATATGTACGAATACCACGTTATAAGGAAATACAGTGTTGCAGAGTAAAGACAAATACTTACGTATTTGAAATACTTAAACTTTACGAGAAGAAATAATGCATTTAAAAAATTATCTTGTATTTCCTAAAAAACACGTTGTAACTCGAAAGGATTTGGTGTAGCTTGTATGTCTAAACGTGCCGCCTCAAACAGGTGAATTTTCCCTTGAAAAAATACTTAGGAATATCACGTTTTAAGGAAATCCTATATCGTGCAAAATTATCTTGTTTTTCTAAACAACACGTTGTAACTCGAAAAGCTTTGGTGTTGCTTATATGTCTCAGCGTGTAGCCTCAAAAGAGAACGCACAGAAGAGTTTTCTCTCGAAAAAACATGTCAGAGTTCCACGTTTTAAGAAAATCCTGTATCGTACGAAATTATCTTGTTTTTCCTAAACAACACGGTGTAACTCGAAAACCTTTGGTGTTGCGTGTATGTCTAAGTGTCTAGCCTCAAAAGAGAATGCACAGGAGAGTTTTCTCTCGAAAGAATATGTAACAATACCACTTTATAAGGAAACACAGTGTTGCAGAGTAAAGACAAATTCGTACTTATCGGAAATACTTAAACTTTACGAGAAGAAATAACGTACCATTGAAAATTATCTTGTTTTTCCTCAACAACACGTTGTAACTCGAAAGGATTTGGTGTTGTTTGGGTGTCTAAGCGTGTAGCCTCAAAAGAGAACGCACAGGAGAGTTTTATCTCGAAAAAATATGTCAGAATACCACGTTTTAAGAAAATCCCGAATCTTGCAAAATTATCTTGTTTTTACTAAACAACTTGTTTTAACTCGAAAGCTTTGTTGTTCCATTTTTGTCTAATCATGCACACTCAAAAGAGAATGCACAGGAGAGTATTCTCTCGAAAGAATATGTAAGAATACCACGTTTTAAGGAAATATAGTGTTGCAGAATAAAGACAAATACTTACGTATTGGAAATACTTAAACTTTACCAGCAGAAATAACTCATCGTGCAAAATTATCTTGTTTTTCCTAAACAACACGTTGTAACTCGAAAGGATTTCGTGTTGCGTGTATGTCTAAGCTTGTAGCCTCAAAAGAGAACGCACAGGAGAGTTTTCTCTTGAAAAAATAAGTCAGAATACCAAGTTTTAAGGAAATCCCGCCTCGTGTGAAATTATCTTGTTTTTCGTAAACAACACGTTGTAACTCGAAAAGTTTTGGTGTTGCCTGTATGTTAAGTGTGTAGCCTCAAAAGAGAACCCACAGGAGAATTTTCTCTCGAAAAAATATGTCAGAATGCCATGTTTAAGGAAATCCAACATCATGCGAAATTATCTTGTTTTTCCTAAACAACACGTTATGACTCGAAAAGCTTTGGTGTTGCTTGTATGTCTCAGCATGTAGCCTCAAAAGGGAACACACAGGAGAGTTTTCTCTCGAAAAATTATTTCAGAATGCCACGTTTTAAGGAAATCCCGCATCGTGCGAAATTATCTTTTTTTTTCCTAAACAACTTGTTGTATCTCGAAAAGCTTTGGTGTTCCATTTTTGTCTAAGCGTTCAGCCTGAAAAGAGAACCCACAGGATAGTTTTCTCTCGAAAGAATATGTAAGAATACCACGTTTTAACGAAATATAGGGAGGCAAAGTAAAGACAAATATGTACGTATTGGAAATACTTAAACTTTACCAGCAGAAATTACACATCATGCAAAATTATCTTTTTTTTTCCCTAAACAACACGTTGTAACTCGAAAAGATTTGGTGTTGCGTGTATGTCTAAGCTTGGAGCCTCAAAGGAGAACGCACATGAGAGTTTTCTCTCGAAAAAATATGTCAGAATACCACGTTTTAAGGAAATCCCTCTTCGTGCGAAATTATCTTGTTTTTCCTAAACAACATATTGTAACTCGAAAAGCGTTTGTGTTGCATGTATTTCTATGCCTGTAGACTCAAAGGAGAACACACAGGAGAGTTTTCTCTCAAAAGAATATGTAAGAATACCACGTTATATGGAAATACAGTGTTGCAGAGTAAAGACAAATACGTACGTATTAGAAATTCTTAAACTTTACGAGAAGAAATAACGCATCATGCAATATCATCTTGTTTTTCCTAAACAACACGTTGTAACTCGAAAAGATTTGGTCTTGCGTGTATGTCTAAACTTGTAGCTGCAAAAGAATCCCACCTGAGAATTTGCTCTCAACAAAATATGTCAGAATACAATGTTTTAAGGAAATCCAGCCTCGTGCGAAATTATCATGTATTTCCTAAACAACACGTTGTAACTCTAAAAGATTTGGTGTTGCGTGTATGTCTAAGCATGTCGTCTCAAAAGCGAACGCACAGGAGAGTTTTCTCTCGAAAAAAATATGTCAGAATACCACGTTTTAAGGAAATCCAGCATCGTGAGAAATTATCTTGTTTTTCCTAAACAACATGTAACTCGAAATGCTTTGGTGTTGTGTTTATGTCTAAGCATGTAGCCCCAAAACAGCATGCACAGGAGAGTTTTCTCTCGAAAGAATATGTAAGAATACCACATTATAAGGAAATACAGTGTTGCAGAGTAAAGACAAATACGTACTTATTAGAAATACTTAAACTTTATGAGAAGAAATAACGCATCGTGCAATATTATCTTGTTTTTCCTAAACAACACGTTGTAACTAGAAAATATTTGGTGTTGCGTGTATGTCTAATCATGTAGCCTCAAATGAGAATTCAGAGGAGAGTTTTCCCTCGAAAAAATATGTCAGAATACCACGTTATAAGGAAATCCTGCATTGTGCGAAATTATCTTGTTTTTCCTAAACATGTTTTAACTTGAAAAGCTTTGGTGTTGCGTGTATGTCTAAGTGTGTAGCCTCGAAAGAGAACGCACAGGAGAGTTTTCTCTCATAAGAATATGTAAGAATACCACGTTACAAGGAAATACAGTTTTGCAGAGTAAAGGCAAATACATACATATTTTAAATACTTAAACTTTACAAGAAGAAATAACGCATCGTACAAAATTATCTTGTTTTTCCTAAACAACACATTGGAGCTCGAAAAGTTTTGGTGTTGCGTGTATGTCTAAGCCTGTAGCCACAAGAGAATGCACAGGAGAAATTTCTCTGAAAAAATATGTCAGAATACCACATTTTAAGGAAATCCTGCATCGTGAGAAATTATCTTGTTTTTCCTAAACAACATGTAACTCGAAAAGCTTTGATGTTGTGTTTATGTCTAAGCATGTAGCCTCAAAAGAGAACGGACAGGAGAGTTTTCTCTCCAAAAAATATGTCAGAATACCACTTTTTAAGATTATCCTGCATCGTGTGAAATTATCTTGTTTTTCTTTTTTTTTTTAAATTTTTTTTTCTTTTTTTTTATTCGATATAATTTATTTACATTTCAAATGATTTCCCCTTTTCTAGCCCCCCCCCACTCCCCGAAAGTCCCGTAAGCCCCCTTCTCTTCCCCTGTCCTCCCTCCCACCCCTTCCCAGTTCCCCGTTCTGGTTTTGCCAAATACTGTTTCACTGAGTCTTTCCAGAACCAGGGACCACTCCTGCTTTCTTCTTGTATCTCATTTGATGTGTGGATTATGTTTTGGGTATTCCAGTTTTCTAGGTTAATAACCACTTATTAGTGAGTGCATACCATGATTCACCTTTTGAGTCTGGGTTACCTCACTTAGTATGATGTTCTCTAGCTCCATCCACCACGTTATAACTCGAAAAGCTTTGGTGTTGCGTGTATGTCTAAGCGTGTAGCCTCAAAACAAAATGCACAGGAGAGTTTTCTCTCGAAAGAATATGTAAGAATACCACATTATAAGGAGATACAGTGTTGCAGAGTAAAGACAAATACATACTTATTAGAATAATTTAAACTTTATGAGAAAAATAGCGAATCGTGCAATATTATCTTGTTTTTCCTAAACAACACGTTGTAACTCGAAAAGATTTGGTGTTGCATGTTTGTCTAAGCGTGTAGCC
The DNA here is from genome assembly GCF_947179515.1 of Apodemus sylvaticus. Taxonomy (NCBI): domain Eukaryota; kingdom Metazoa; phylum Chordata; class Mammalia; order Rodentia; family Muridae; genus Apodemus; species Apodemus sylvaticus. Next base: position 63,195,041 of record NC_067492.1, on the reverse strand, counting down.
TCAAAAGAGAACGCACAGGAGATTTTTTTCTCAAAAAATATGTCAGAATACCACGTTATAAGGAAATCTTGAATCGTGCGAAATTATCTTGTTTTTCCTAAACAACATGTTTTAACTCAGAAAGCTTTGGTGTTGCGTGTATGTCTAAGTGTGTAGCCTCAAAGGGAATGCACAGGAGAGTTTTCTCTCGCAAGAATATGTAAGAATACCACATTACAAGGGAATACAGTTTTGCAGAGTAAAGGCAAATACGTACATATCAGAAATACTTAAACTTTACAAGAAGAAATAACGCAACATACAAAATTATCTTGTATTTCCTAAACAACACGTGGTAACTAGAAAAGCTTTGGTGTTGCGTGTATGTCTAAGCGTGTAGCCTCAAAAGAGAACGCACAGGAGAGTTTTCTATAGAAAGAATATGTAAGAATACCACGTTATAAGGAAGTACAGTGTTGCACAGTAAAGACAAATACGTACATATTAGAAATACTTAAACTTTAGGAGAAGAAATAACACATCGTAGAAAATTATCTTGTATTCCCTAAACAACACGTTGTAACTCGAAAAGATTTGGTGTTGCGTGTATGTCTAAACGTATAGCCTCAAAAGAGAACCCACAGGAGAATTTTCTCTCGAAAAAGTATCTCAGAATACCACGTTTTAAAGAAATCGTGCATCGTGCGAAATTCTCTTTTTTTTCCTAAACAAAAAGTTGTAACTCGAAAAGCTTTGGTGTTGCTTGTATGTCTCAGCATGTAGCCTCAAAAGAGAATGCATAGGAGAGTTTTCTCTCGAAAAAATATGTCAAAATACCATGTTTTCAGGAAATCCCGCATCGTGCAAAATTATCTTTTTTTTTTCCTAAGCAACTTGTTGTAACTCGAAAAGTTTTGGTGTTGCGTTTTTGTCTAAGCATGCAGCCTCAAAAGAGAACGCACAGCAGAGTTTTCTCTCGAAAGAATATGTAAGAATACCACGTTATAAAGAAATAAAATTTTGCAGAGTAAAGACAAATACGTACTTATTGGAAATACTTAAACTTTACGAGAAGAAATAACACATCGTGCAAAATTATCTTGTTTTTCCTAAACAACACTTTGTAACTCGAAAAGCTTTGGTGTTGCGTGTATGTCTAAGCGTGTAGCCTCAAAAGAGAACACACAGGAGAGTTTTCACTCGAAAGAATATGTAAGAACACCACGTTTTAAGGAAATACAGTGTTGCAGAGAAAAGACAAATACGTGCGTATTAGAAATACTTAAACTTTACAAGAAGAAATAATGCATCGTAAAAAAGTTATCTTGTATTTCCTTTTTTTATTAAAATGTATTTTTTATTGATTTTAAGAAATATTAATTATATTTCTTTTTTTTATTCGATATAATTTATTTACATTTCAAATGATTTCCCCTTTTCTAGTCCCCCCACTCCCTGATAGTTCTGTAAGCCCCCTTCTCTTCCCCTGTCCTCCCTCCCACCCCTTCCCACTTCCCCGTTCTAGTTTTGCCGAATACTGTTTCACTGAGTCTTTCCAAAACCAGGGGCCACTCCTCCTTTCTTCTTGTATCTCATTTGATGTGTGGATTATGTTTTGGGTATTCCAGTTTTCTAGGTTAATAACCACTTATTAGTGAGTGCATACCATGATTCACCTTTTGAGTCTGGGTTACCTCACTGAGTATGATGTTCTCTAGCTCCATCCATTTGCCTAAGAATTTCATGAATTCATTGTTTCTAATGGCTGAATAGTACTCCATTGTGTAGATATACCACATTTTTTGCATCCACTCTTCAGTTGAGGGATACCTGGGTTCTTTCCAGCATCTGGCAATTATAAATAGGGCTGCTATGAACATAGAAGAGCATGTATCCTTATTACATGGTGGGGAATCCTCTGGATATATGCCCAGGAGTGGTAAAGCAGGATCTTTTGGAAGTGAGGTGCCCAGTTTTCGGAGGAACCGCCAGACTGATTTCCAGAGTGGTTGTACCAATTTGCAGCCCCACCAGCAGTGGAGGAGTGTTGCTCTTTCTCCACACCCTCTCCAACACCTGCTGTCTCCTGAATTTTTAATCTTAGCCATTCTGACTGGTGTAAGATGAAATCTTAGGGTTGTTTTGATTTGCATTTCCCTAATGACTAATGAAGTTGAGCATTTTTTAAGATGCTTCTCTGCCATCCGAAGTTCTTCAGGTGAGAATTCTTTGTTTAACTCTGTACCCCATTTTTTAATAAGGTTGTTCGGTTTTCTGGAGTCTAACTTCTTGAGTTCTTTATATATATTGGATATTAGCCCTCTATCTGATGTAGGATTGGTGAAGATCTTTTCCCAATTTGTTGGTTGCCGATCTGTCCTCTTGATGGTGTCCTTTGCCTTACAGAAACTCTGTAACGTTATGAGGTCCCATTTGTCAATTCTTGCTCTTAGAGCATACGCTATTGGTGTTCTGTTCAGAAACTTTCTCCCTGTACCGATGTCCTCAAGGGTCTTCCCCAGTTTCTTTTAACAACGCGTTGAAACTAGAAAAGATTTGGTGTTGCGTGTATGTCTAAAGGTGTAACCTCAAAAGAGAACCCACAGGAGAATTCTCGAAAAAATATGTCAGAATTCCACGTTTTAAGGAAATCCTACATCGTGCGAAATTATCTTGTTTTTCCCAAACAACACGTTGTAACTCGAAAAGCTTTGTTGTTGCGTGTATGTCTAAGCGTCTAGCCTCAAAAGAGAATGCACAGCAGAGTTTTCTCTTGAAAAAATATGTCAGAATACCACGTTTTAAGGAAATCCCGCATAGTGGGAAATTATCATGTTTTTTCCTAAACAAATTGTTGTAACTCGAAAAGCTTTGGTGTTGCATATATTTCTTAGCGTACAGCCTCAAAAGAGAACGCACAGAAGAGTTTGGTCTCGAAAGAATATGTAACAATCCCACATTATAAGGAAATACAGTGTTGCAGAGTAAAGACAATTACCTACTTATTGGAAATACTTAAACTTTCCGAGAAGAAATAACGCATCGTGCAAAATTATCTTGGTTTTCCTAAACAACACATTGTAACTCGAAAAGCTTTGGTGTTGCGTGTATCTCTAAGCGTGTAGCCTCAAAAGAGAACGCACAGGAGAGTTTTAATTCGAAAGAATATGTAAGAATACCACGTTATAAGGATATACAGTGTTGCAGAGTAAAGACAAATACGTACGTATTAGAAATACTTAAACTTTATGAGAAGAAATAAGGCATCGTGCAGTATTATTTTGTTTTTCCTAAACAACACATTGTAACTCGAAAGGATATGGTGTTGCATGTATGTCTAAACGTGTAGACTCAAGAGAGAACCCACAGGAGATTTTTCTCTCGATAAAATATGTCAGAATACCACGTTTTAAGGAAATCCTGCATCGTGCGAAATTATCTTGTTTTTCCTAAACAACACGTTGTAACTCGAAAAGCTTTGGTGTTGCTTGTATGTCTCAGCGTGTAGCCTCAAAAGAGAATGCACAAGAGAGTTTTCTGTCGAAAAAATATGTCAGAATACCACGTTTTCAGGAAATCCCACATCGTGCGAAATTATCTTTTTTTTTTCCTAAACAACTTGAAACTCGAGAAGCTTTGGTGTTTCGTTTTTGTCTAAGCTTGCAGCCTCAAAAGAGAATGCACAGGAGACTTTTAATTCGAAAGAATATGTAAGAATACCATCTTATAAGGAAATACATTGTGGCAGAGTAAAGACAAATATGTAACTATTAGATATACTTAAACTTTATGAGAAGAAATAACACATCGTGCAATATTATCTTGTTTTTTCCTAAACAACACGTTGTAACTCGAAAAGATATGGTCTTGCGTGTATGTCTAAATGTGTAGCCTCAAAAGAGAACCCACAGAAGATTTTTCTCTCGAAAAAATATGTCAGAATACCACGTTTTAAGGAAATCCCGCATCGTGGAAATTATCTTGTTTTTCCTAAACAACACGTTGTAACTCGAAAAGCCTTGGTGCTGCATGTATGTCTAAGTGTGTAGCCTCAAAATAGAACGCACAGGAGAGTTTTCTCTCAAAATAATATGTGAGAATACCACGTAACAAGGAAATGCAGTGTTTCAGTGTAAAGAAAAATATGTACGTATTAGAAATACTTAAACTTACGAGAAGAAATAACACATCTTACAAAATTATCTTGTTTTTCCTAAAAAGCACGTTGTAACTCGAAAAGATTTGTTGCTGCGTGTATGTCTAAACGAAACGTGTCGCCTCAAAAGAGAATATACAGGTGAATTTTCCCTTGAAAAAAATATGTAAGAATACCACGTTTTAAGGAAATCGTGCCTCTTGCGAAATTATCTTGTTTTTCCTAATCAACACGTTGTAACTCGAAATGCTTTGGTGTTGCGTGTACGTCTAAGCGTGTAGTCTCAAAAGAGAACGCCCGGAGGGTTTTTTCTCAAAAATATATTTCAGAATACCACGTTTTAAGGAAATTCCGCATCATGCAAAATTGTCCTATTTATCCTAAACAACTTGTTGTAACTCGAAAAGCTTTGGTGTTGCGTTTTTGTCTAAGTGTGCAGCCTCAAAAGAGAACGCACAGGAGAGTTTTCTCTCGAAAGAATATGTAAGAATACCACGTTATAATAAAATACAGTGTTGCAGAGTAAAGACAAATACGTACATATTGGAAATACTTAAACTTTACGAGAAGAAATAATGCATCGTGAAAAATTATCTTGTTTTTCCTAAACAACACGGTGTAACTCGAAAAGCTTCTTGTTGCGTGTATTTCTAAGCTTGTAGCCTCAAAAGAGAATGCACAGGAGAGTTTTCTCTCGAAAGAATATGTACAAATACCACGTTATAAGGAAATACAGTGTTGCAGAGGAAAGACAAATACGTACTTATTAGAAATACTTAAACTTTACAAGAAGAAATAACGCATCATATTAATTATCTTATATTTCCTAAACAACACGTTGTAACTCGAAAGATCTGGTTTTGCCTGTTTGTCTAAATGTGTAGCCTCAAAAGAGAACCCACAGGAGAATTTTCTCTCGAAAAAATATATCAGAATACCACGTTTTAAGGAAATACCGCATCATGCGAAATTATCTTGTTTTTCCTAAACAACACGTTGTAACTCGAAAAGCTTTGGTGTTGCATGTATGTCTATTCGTGCAGCTTCAAAAGGGAACGCACCGGACAGTTTTCTCTCAAAAGAATATGTAAGAATAACAAGTTATAAGGAAATACAATGTTGTAGAGTAAGACAAATACGTTCTCTTAGAAATACTTAAACGTTATGAGAGGAAATTAAGCATCGTACAAAATTATCTTGCATTTCCTAAAAAACATGTTGTAACTCGAAAAGATTTGGTGTTGCGTGTATGTCTAAGCGAGTAACCTCAAAGGAGAAGGCACAAGAGAGTTTACTCTCGAAATAATATGTCAGAATACCACGTTTTAAGGAAATCCCTCATCGTGCGAAATTTTCTTGTTTTTCCTAAACAACTTGTTGTAACTCTAAAAGCTTTGGTGTTGCGTTTTTGTCTAAGCCAGCAGCCTCAAAAGAGAACACACAGGAGATTTTTCTCTTGAAAGAATATGTAAGAATACCACGTTATAAGGAAATACAGAGTTGCAGAGTAAAAAGAAATACTTACCTATTAGAAACACTTAAACTTTTTGAGAAGAAATAAAGCATCGTGCAAATTTATCTTGTTTTTCCTAAACAACACATTGTAACTCGAAAAGATTTGGTGCTGTGTGTATGTCTAAGCGTGTAGCCTCAAATAGAATGCACAGGAGCTTTTTCTCTCGAAAAATATGTCAGAATACCACGTTTTAAGGAAATCCCGCATCGTGGGAAATTATCATCTTTTTCCTAAACAACATGTTTTAACTCGAAAAACTTTGGTGTTGCGTGTATGTCTAAGTGTGTAGTCTCAAAAGAGAATGCACAAGAGAGTTTTCTCTCGAAAGAATATATAGGAATACCACGTTACATGGAAATACAGTGTTGCAGAGTAAGAAAAATATGTATGTATTAGAAATACATAACCTTACGAGAAGAAATAACACATCCTGCAAAATTATCTTGTTTTTCCTAAACAACACGTTGTAACTCGAAAAGATTTGGTGTCGCGTGTATGACTAAGCATGAAGCCTCAAAAGAGAATGCACAGGAGAGTTTTCTCTCAAAAAAATATGTCAGAATACCACTTATAAGGAAATCCCGCATCGTGCGAAATTATCTTGTTTTTCCTAAACAACACATTTTAACTCGAAAAGCTTTGGGGATGCATATATGTCTAAGTGTGTTGCCTCAAAAGAGAACACAGAGGAGAGTTTTCTCTCAAAAGAATATATAAGAATACCACGTTACAAGCAAATACAGTGTTGCAGAATAAAGAAAAATACAACTTATTAGAAATACATAACCTATACGAGAAGAAATAACGCATAGTACAAAATTATCTTGTATTAGCAAATACAGTGTTGCAGAATAAAGAAAAATACAACTTATTAGAAATACTTAACCTATACGAGAAGAAATAACGCATAGTACAAAATTATCTTGTATTTCCTAAACAACATGTTGTAACTCGAAAAGCTTTGGTGTTGCATGTATGTCTAAGTGTGTAGCCTCAAATTAGAAAGCACAGGTGAGTTTTCTCTAGAAAGAATATGTACGAATACCACGTAATAAGGAAATACAGTTTTGCAGAGCAAAGATAAATACGTACGTATTAGAAATACTTAACCTTTACGAGAAGAAATAACGCATCTTACAAAATTATCTTGTATTTCCTAAACAACACGTTGTAACTTGAAAAGATTTGGTGTTGCCTGTATGTCTAAATTTGTAGCCTCAAAAGAGAATGCACAGGAGAGTTTTCTCTCAAAAAAATTTGTCAGAATACCACGTTTTGAGGAAATCCCGCCTCGTGCGTAATTATCTTGTTTTTCCTAAACAACACGTTGTAAGTCGAAAACATTTGGTGTTGCGTGTATGTCTAAGTGTGTAGCCTCAAAAGAGAATGCACAGGAGAGTTTTCACTCGTAAGAATATGTACGAATACCACGTTATAAGGAAATACAGTGTTGCAGAGTAAAGACAAATACGTATGTATTAGAGATACTTAAACTTTACGAGAAGACATAACGCATCGTGCAAAATTATCTTGTATTTCCTAAACAAAACGTTGTAAATCAAAAGATTTGGTGTTGCCTGTATGTCTAAATTTGTAGCCTCAAAAGAGAACCCCCAGGAGAGTTTTCTCTCGAAAAAATATGTCAGAATACCACTTATTAAGGAAATCCCGCATCGTGTGAAATTATCTTTTTTTTTTCCTAAACAACATGTTGTAACTCGAAAAGTTTTGATGTTGCATGTATGTCTAATGATGCAGCCTCAAAAGAGAATGCACAGGAGAGTTTTCTATTGTAAGAATATGAAAAATACCACGTTATAAGGAAATACAATGTTGCAGAGAAAAGACAAATACCTACTTATTGGAAATACTTAAACTTTACGAGAAGAAATAACGCATCTTAAAAAATTATCTCGGTTTTCCTAAATAACACATTTTAACTCAAAAAGCTTTGGTGTTGCGTGTATGTCTAAGCGTGTAGCCTCAAGAGAACGCACAGGAGAGTTTTAATTCGAAAGAATATGTAAAAATATCACGTTATAAGGATATACAGTGTTGCAGAATAAAGACAAATACGTACGTATTAGAAATACTTAAATTTTACGAGAAGAAATAAGGCATCGTGCAATATTATCTTGTTTTTCCTAAACAACACGTTGTACCTCGAAAGGATAAGGTGTTGCGTGTATGTCTAAACGTGTAGCCTCAAGAGAGAACCCACAGAGGATTTTTCTCTCGAAAAAATATGTCAGAATACCACGTTTTAAGGAAATCCTGCATTGTACGAAATTATCTTGTTTTTCCTAAACAACACGTTGTAACTCAAAAAGCTTTGGTGTTGCTTGTATGTCTCAGCATGTAGCCTCAAACGAGAATGCACAAGAGAGTTTTCTCTCGAAAAAATATGTCAGAATACCAAGTTTTAAGGAAAACCCGCATCGTGCGAAATTATCTTTTTTTTCCTAAACAACTTGAAACTCGAGAAGCTTTGGTGTTTCGTTTTTGTCTAAGCTTGCAGCCGCAAAAGGGAACGCACAGGAGACTTTTAATTCGAAAGAATATGTAAGAATACCACCTTATAATGAAATACATTGTAGCAGAGTAAAGACAAATATGTATGTATTAGATATACTTAAACTTTATGAGAAGATAACGCATCGCGCAATATTATTTTGTTTTTCCTATATAACACGTTGTAACTCGAAAAGGTATGTTGTTGCGTGTATGTCTAAATGTGTAGCCTCAAAAGAGAACCCACAGAAGAATTTTCCCTCGAAAAAATATGTCAGAATACCACGTTTTAAGGAAATCCTGCATCGTGGAAATTATCTTGTTTTTCCTAAACAACACGTTGTAACTCGAAAAGCCTTGGTGCTGCATGTATGTCTAAGTGTGTAGCCTCAAAATAGAACGCACAGGAGAGTTTTCTCTCGAAATAATATGTAAGAATACCACGTTACAAGGAAATACAGTGTTGCAGTGTAAAGAAAAATACGAACATATTAGAAATACTTAAATTTACGAGAAGAAATAACGCATCTTACAAAATTATCTTGTGTTTCCTAAAAAAAATGTTGTAACTCGAAAAGATTTGTTGTTGCGTGTATGTCTAAACGAAACGTGTCGCCTCAAAAGAGAACATACAGGTGAATTTTCCCTTGAAAAAATATGTAAGAATACCACGTTTTCAGGAAATCGTGCCTCTTGCGAAATTATCTTGTTTTTCCTAAACAACACGTTGTAACTCGAAAAGCTTTGGTGTTGCTTGTATTTCTCAGCGTGTAGCCTCAAAAGAGAACACACAGAAGAGTTTTCTCTCGGAAAAACCTGTCAGAATACCACGTTTTAAGAAAATCCTGTATCGTGCGAAATTATCTTGTTTTTCCTAAACAACACGGTTTAACTCGAAAAGCTCTGGTGTTGCGTGTATGTCTAAGCATCTACCCTCAAAAGAGAATGCACAGGAGAGTTTTCTCTCGAAAGAATATGTAAGAATACCACTTTATAAGGAAACACAGTGTTGCAGAGTAAAGACAAATTCTTACTTTTCGAAAATACTTAAACTTTACGAGAAGAAATAACGTACCATGCAAAATTATCTTGTTTTTCCTAAACAACACGTTGTAACTCGAAAGGATTTGGTGTTGGTTGGATGTCTAAGCGTGTAGCCTCAAAAGAGAACGCACAGGAGAGTTTTATATCGAAAAAATATGTCAGAATACCACGTTTTAAGAAAATCCCGCATCTTGCGAAATTATCTTGTTTTTCCTAAACAACTTGTTGTAACTCGAAAAGTTTGGTGTTCCATTTCTGTCTAATCATGCAGACTCAAAAGAGAACGCACAGGAGAGTATTCGCTCGAAAGAATATGTAAGAATACAACGTTTTAAGGAAATATAGTGTTGCAGAGTAAAGACAAATACTTACGTATTGGAAATACTTAAACTTTACCAGCAGAAATAACTCATCGTGCAAAATTATCTTGTTTTTCCTAAATAACACGTTGTAACTCGAAAGGATTTTGTATTGCGTGTATGTCTAAGCTTGTAGCCTCAACAGAGAACACACAGGATAGTTTTCTCTTGGAAAAATAAGTCAGAATACCAAGTTTTAAGGAATTCCTGCCTCGTGTGAAGTTATCTTGTTTTTCCTAAACAACACGTTGTAACTCGAAAAGGTTTGGTGTTGCGTGTATTTTAAGTCTGTAGCCTCAAAAAAGAACCCACAGGAGAATTTTCTCTTGAAAAAATATGTCAGAATACCATGTTTAAGGAAATCAAACATCCTGCGAAATTATCTTGTTTTTCCTATACAACACGTTATAACTAGTAAAGCTTTGGTGTTGCTTGTATGTCTCAGCATGTAGCCTCAAAAGGGAACACACAGGAGAGTTTTCTCTCAAAAAAAATATTTCAGAATGCCACGTTTTAAGGAAATCCCGCATCGTGCGAAATTATCTTTTTTTTTCATAAACAACTTGTTGTAACTCGAAAAGCTTTGGTGTTCCATTTTTGTCTAAGTGTTCAGCCTCAAATGAGAACCCACAGGATAGTTTTCTCTCGAAAGAATATGTAAGAATACCAGGTTTTAACGAAATATAGTGTTGCAAAGTAAAGACAAATATGTACATATTGGAAATACTTAAACTTACCAGCAGATATTACACATCGTGCAAAATTATCTTCTTTTTCCTAAACAAAACGTTGTAACTCAAAAAGATTTTTTGTTGCGTGTATGTCTAAGCTTGTAGCCTCAAAGGAGAACGCACATGAGAGTTTTCTCTCGAAAAATATGTCAGAATACCACGTTTTAAGGAAATCCCTCTTCATGCGAAATTATCTTGTTTTTCCTAAACAACATGTTGTAACTCGAAAAGCGTTTGTGTTGGGTGTATTTCTAAACCTGTAGACTCAAAGGTGAACGCACAGGAGAGTTTTCTGTCGAAAGAATATGTAAGAATACCACGTTATAAGGAAATACAGTGTTGCAGAGTAAGGACAAATATGTACTTATTAGAAATTCTTAAACTTTACGAGAAGAAATAACGCATCATGCAATATCATCTTGTTTTTCCTAAGCAACAAGTTGTAACTCGAAAAGATTTGGTCTTGCGTGTATGTCTAAACTTGTAGCCTCAAAAGAGAACCCACCTGAGAATTTTCTCTCGACAAAATATGTCAGAATACAATGTTTTAAGGAAATCCAGCCTCGTGCTAAATTATCTTGTATTTCCTAAACAACACGTTGTAACTCTAAAAGATTTGGTGTTGCGTGTATGTCTAAGCATGTCGTCTCAAAAGCGAATGCACAGGAGAGTTTTCTCTCGAAAAAAAATATGTCAGAATACCACGTTTTAAGGAAATCCGGCATCGTGAGAAATTATCTTGTTTTTCCTAAACAACATGTAACTCGAAATGCTTTGGTGTTGTGTTTATGTCTAAGCATGTAGCCCCAAAACAGAACGCACAGGAGAGTTTTCTCTCGAAAGAATATGTAAGAATACCACATTATAAGGAAATACAGTGTTGCAGAGTAAAGACAAATACGTACTTATTAGAAATACTTAAACTTTATGAGAAGAAATAACGCATCGTGCAATATTATCTTGTTTTTCCTAAACAACACGTTGTAACTAGAAAATATTTGGTGTTGCGTGTATGTCTAATCATGTAGCCTCAAATGAGAATGCAGAGGAGAGTTTTCTCTCGAAAAAATAAGTCAGAATACCATGTTATAAGGAAATCCAGCATTGTGCGAAATTATCTTGTTTTTCCTAAACTTTTTTTAACTCGAAAAGCTTTGGTGTTGCGTGTATGTCTAAGTGTGTAGCCTCAAAAGAGAATGCACAGGAGAGTTTTCTCTCATAAGAATATGTAAGAATACCACGTTACAAGGAAATACAGTTTTGCAGAGTAAAGGCAAATACGTACATATTTTAAATACTTAAACTTTACAAGAAGAAATAACGCATTGTACAAAATTATCTTGTTTTTCCTAAACAACACATTGGAGCTCGAAAAGCTTTGGTGTTGCGTTTATGTCTAAGTTTGTAGCCTCAAAAGAGAATGGACAGGAGAGATTTCTTTGAAAAAATATGTCAGAATACCACATTTTAAGGAAATCCCGCAACGTGAGAAATTATCTTGTTTTTCCTAAACAACATGTAACTCAAAAAGCTTTGGTGTTGCGTTTATGTCTACGCATGTAGCCTCAAAAGAGAACGCACAGGAGAGTTTTCTCTCCAAAAAATATGTCAGAATACCACGTTTTAAGATTATCCCGCATCGTGCGAAATTATCTTGTTTTTCTTAAACAACACGTTATAACTCGAAAAGCTTTGGTGTTGCGTGTATGTCTAAGCGTGTAGTCTCAAAACAGAACGCACAGGAGAGTTTTCTCTCGAAAGAATATGTAAGAATACCACATTATAAGGAGATACAGTGTTGCAGAGTAAAGACAAATACATACTTATTAGAAATACTTAAACTTTATGAAAAGAAATAACGAATAGTGCAATATTATCTTGTTTTTCCTAAACAACACGTTGTAACTCCTAAAAGATTTGGTGTTGCGTGTTTGTCTAAGCGTGTAGCCTCAAAAGAGAACGCACTAAAGATTTTTTTCTCGAAAAAATATGTCAGAATAACACGTTATAAAGAAAACCTGAATCGTGCGAAATTTTCTTGTTTTTCCTAAACAACATGTTTTAACTCAGAAAGCTTTGATGTTGCGTGTATGTTTAAGTGTGTAGCCTCAAAGGGAATGCACAGGAGAGTTTTCTCTCGCAAGAATATGTAAGAATACCACATTACAAGGGAATACAGTTTTGCAGAGTAAAGGCAAATACGTACATATCAGAAATACTTAAACTTTACAAGAAGAAATAACGCAACATACAAAATTATCTTGTATTACCTAAACAACACGTGGTAACTCAAAAAGCTTTGGTGTTGCGTGTATGTCTAAGCATTTAGCCTCAAAAGAGAACGCACAGGAGAGTTTTCTCTAGAAAGAATATGTAAGAATACCACATTATAAAGAAGTACAGTGTTGCAGAGTAAAGACAAATACGTACATATTAGTAATACTTAAACTTTAGGAGAAGAAATAACGCATCGTACAAAATTATCTTGTATTCCCTAAACAACACGTTGTAACTCGAAAAGATTTGGTGTTGCGTGTATGTCTAAACGTGTAGCCTCAAAAGAGTACCCACAGGAGAATTTTCTCTCGAAAAAATATGTCAGAATACCACGTTTTAAGGAAATCCCGCATCGTGCGTAATTATCTTGTTTTTTCCTAAACAAATTGTTGTAACTCGAAAAGCTTTGGTGTTGCATATATTTCTAAGCGTGCAGCCTCAAAAGAGAAGGCACAGAAGAATTTTGTCTCTAAAGAATATGTAACAATCCCACATTATAAGGAAATACAGTGTTGCAGAGTAAAGACAAATACCTACTTATTGGAAATACTTAAACTTTACGGGAAGAAATATCGCATCGTACAAAATTATCTTGGTTTTCCTAAACAACACATTGCAACTCGAAAAGCTTTGGTGTTGCTTGTATGTCTAAGCGTGTAGCCTCAAAAGAGAACGCACAGGAGATTTTTAATTCAAAAGAATATGTAAGAATACCACGTTATACGGATATACGGTGTTGCAGAGTAAAGACAAATACGTACGTATTAGAAATAATTAAACTTTACGAGAAGAAATAAGGCATCGTGCAATATTAGCTTGTTTTTCCTAAACAACACGTTGTAACTCAAAAGGATATGATGTTGCGTGTATGTCTAAACGTGTAGACTCAAGAGAGAACCCACAGAGAATTTTTCCCTCGAAAAAATGTCAGAATACCACGTTTTAAGGAAATCCTGCATCATATGAAATTATCTTGTTTTTCCTAAACAACACGTTGTAACTCGAAAGGATTTCATGTTGCATGTATGTCTAAGCTTGTAGCCTCAAAAGGGAATGCACAGGAGAGTTTTCTCTTGAAAAAATATGTCAGAATACCAAGTTTTAAGGAAATCCCGCCTCGTGTGAAATTATCTTGTTTTTCCTAAACAACACGTTGTAACTCGAAAATTTTGGTGTTGCGTGTATGTTAAGTGTGTCGCCTCAAAAGAGAACCTACAGGAGAATTTTTTCTCGAAAAAATATGTCAGAATACCATGTTTGAGGAAATCCAACATCGTGCGAAATTATCTTGTTTTTCCTAAACAACACGTTATAACTCGAAAAGCTTTGGTGCTGCTTGTATGTCTCAGCGTGTTGCCTCAAAAGGGATCACACAGGAGAGTTTTCTCTCGAAAAAATATTTCAGAATACCACGTTTTAAGGAAATCCCGCATCGTGCAAAATTACCTTTTCTTTCATAAACAACTTGTTGTAACTCGAAAAGCTTTGGTGTTCCATTTTTGTCTAAGCGTTCAGCCTCAAAAGAGAACCCACAGGATAGTTTTCTCTCGAAAGAATATGTAAGAATACAACGTTTTAACGAAATATAGTGTTGCAAAGTAAAGACAAATATGTACGTATTGGAAATACTTAAACTTTACCAGCAGAAATTACACATCGTGCAAAATTATCATCTTTTTCCTAAACAACACGTTGTAACTCAAAAAGATTTGGTGTTGCATGTAGGTCTAAGCTTGTAGCCTCAAAGGAGAACGCACATGAGAGTTTTCTCTCGAAAAAATATGTCAGAATGCCACGTTTTAAGGAAATCCCTCTTCGTGCGAAATTATCTTGTTTTTCCTAAACAACATGTTGTAACTCGAAAAGCGTTTGTGTTGGGTGTATTTCTAAGCCTGTAGACTCAAAGGAGAACGCACAGGAGAGTTTTCTCTCGAAAGAATATGTAAGAATACCACGTTATAAGGAAAAACAGTGTTGCAGAGTAAAGACAAATATGTACGTATTAGAATTTCTTAAACTTTACGAGAAGAAATAACGCATCATGCAATATCATCTTGTTTTTCCTAAACAATACGTTGTAACTCAAAAAGATTTGGTCTTGCGTGTATGTCTAAACTTGTAGCCTCAAAAGACAACCCACCTGAGAATTTTCTCTCCACAAAATATGTCAGAATACAATGTTTTAAGGAAATCCAGCCTCGTGCGAAATTATCTTGTATTTCCTAAACAACACGTTGTAACTCTAAAAGATTTGGTGTTGCGTGTATGTCTAAGCATGTCGTCTCAAAAGCGAACGCACAGGAGAGTTTTCTCTTGAAAAAAAAAATATGTCAGAATACCACGTTTTAAGGAAATCCGTCATCGTGAGAAATTATCTTGTTTTTCCTAAACAACATGTAACTCGAAATGCTTTGGTGTTCCGTTTATGTCTAAGCATGTAGCCCCAAAACAGAACGCACAGGAGAGTTTTCTCTCGAAAGAATATGTAAGAATACCACATTATAAGGAAATACAGTGTTGCAGAGTAAAGACAAATACGTACTTATTAGAAATACTTAAACTTTATGAGAAGAAATAATGCATCGTGCAAAATTATCTTGTGTTTCCTAAACAACACGTTGTAACTCGAAAAGATTTTGTGTTGCGTGTATGTTTAAGCTTGTAGCCTCAAAAGAGAACGCACAGGAGAGTTTTCTCTTGAAAAAATATTTCAGAATAAAACATTTTAAGGAAATCCTGCATCCTGGAAATTATCTTGTTTTTCCTAAACAACACGTTGTAACTTGATAAGCTTTGGTGTTGCGTGTATGTCTAAGCGTGTAGCCTCAAAAGAGAACGCACAGGAGAGTTGTCTCTCGAAAGAATATGTAAGATAACCACATTATAAGGAAATACCGTGCTGCAGAGTAAAGACAAATACGTTCATATTTGAAATACTTAAACTTTACGAGACGAAATAACGCATCGTGCAAAATTATCTTGTTTTTCCTAAACAACATGTTTTAACTCGAAAAGCGTTGGTGTTGCGTGTACGTCTAAGTGTGTAGCCTCAAAAGAGAACGTACAGGAGAGTTTTCTCTGGAAAGAATATGTAAAAATACCATGTTACAAGGAAATACATTGTTGCAGAGTAAAGACATACACTTACTTATTGGAAATACTGAAATTTTAGGAGAATAAATAAGGCATCGTAAAGAATTATCTTGTATTACCTAAACAACATGTTGTAACTCAAAAAGATTTGGTGTTGCGTGTATGTCTAAACATGTAGCCTCAAAAGAGAACCCACAGGAGAATTTTCTCTCGAAAAAATATGTCAGAATACCACGTTTTAAGGAAGTCCCGCATCTTGCAAAATTAACTTTTTTATCCTAAACAACACGTTGTAACTCGAAAAGATTTGGTGTTGCGTGTATGACTAAGTGTATAGCCTCAAAAGAAAACGCACAGCAGAGTTTTCTCCCCAAAAAATATGTCAGAATACCACGTTTTAAGGAGATCCCGCATCGTTCGAAATTATCTTGTTTTTCCTAAAAAACACGTTGTACCTCAGAAAGCATTGGTGTTGCGTGTATGTCTAACGGTGCAGCCTCAAAAGAGATCGGACAGGACAGTTTTCTCTCAAAAGAATATGTAAGAATACCACATTATCAGGAAATACAGTGTTGAAGAGTAAAGACAAAATCGTACTTATTAGATATACTTAAACTTTATGAGAAGAAATAACACATCGTATAAAATTATCTTGTATTTCCTAAACAACACGTTGTAACTCGAAAAGTTTTGGTGTTGCGTGTATGTGCAAACGTGTAGCCTCAAAAGGGAACCCACAGGAGAATTTTCTCTCGAAAAAAAAATATGTCAGAATACCACGTTTTGACGAAATCCTGCATCGTGCAAATTATCTTGTTTTTCCTAAACCACACGTTGTAACTCGAAAAGCTTTGGTGTTGCTTGTATGTCTCCGCGTGTAGCCTCAAAAGAGAACGTACAGGAGAGTTTTCTCTCTAATAAATATGTCAGAATACCACGTTTTAAGGAAATCCTACATCGTGTGAAATTATCTTTTTTTTTCCTAAACAAAGTGTTGTAACTCGAAAAGCCTTGGTGTTGCCTTTTTGTCTAAGCATGCAGTCTCAAAAGAAAACGCACAGGAGAGTTTTCTCTCAAAAGAATATGTAAGAATACCACGTTATAAGGAAATACAGTGCTGCAGAGTAAAGACAAATACGTACATATTAGAAATACTTAAACATTACGAGAAGAAATAAAGCATCATAAAAAATTATCTTTTATTTCCTAAACAACACGTTGTTACTCGAAACGATTTGGTGTTGCGTGTATGTCTAAGAATGTAGCCTCAAAAGAGAACGCACACGAGAGTTTTCTCTCGAAAAAATATGTCAGAATACTACGTTTTTAGGAAATCCCGCATCTTGCGAAATTATCTTGTTTTTCTTAAACAACTCGTTGTAACTCGAAAAGCTTTGGTGTTGTGTGTATGTCTAAGTGTGTACCCTCAAAAGAGAATGCACAGGAGAGTTTTCTCTTGAAAGAATATTTAAGAATACTATGTTATAAGGAAATACAGTGTTGTAGAGTAAAGAAAAATACGTATGTATTTGAAATACTTAACCTTTACGAGAAGAAATAAGGCATCGTGCAAAATTACCTAGTTTTTCCGAAGCAACACGTTGTAACTCGAAAGGATTTTGTGCTGCGTGTATGTCTAAGCTTGTATTCTCAAAAGAGAACGCCCAGGAGAATTTTCTCTTCAAAAAATATGTCAGATTACCACGTTTTAAGGAAATCCCGCATCATGCAAAATTATCTTATTTTTCTTAAACAACACCTTGTAACTCGAAAAGCTTTGGTGTTGCTTGTATGTCTCAGCGTGTAGGCTCAAAAGAGAATGCACAGGAGAGTTTTCTCTCGAATAAATATGTCAGAATACCACGTTTTAAGGAAATCCTGCATCATGCGAAATTATCTTTTTTTTTTCCTAAACAAAGTGTTGTAACTCGAAAAGCTTTGGTGTTGCCTTTTTGTCTAAGCGAGTAGCCTCAAAAGAAAACACACAGGAGATTTTTCTCTCAAAAGAATATGTAAGAATTCCACGTTATAAGGAAAAACAGTGCTGCAGAGTAAAGAAAAATACATATGTATTAGAAATACTTAAACATTACAGGAAGAAATAAAGCATCGTACAAAATTATCTTGTATTTCATAAACAACACGTTGTAACTCGAAACGATTTGGTGTTGCGTGTATGTCTAAGCGTGTAGCCTCAAAAGAGAACGCACAGGAGAGTTTTCTCTCGAAAAAAATATGTCAGAATACCACGTTTTTAGGAAATCCCGCATCGTGCGAAATTATCTTGTTTTTCTTAAACAACTCGTTCTAACTCGAAAAGCGTTGGTGTTGCGTGTATGTCTAAGTGTGTAGTCTGAAAAGAGAATGCACAGGAGAGTTTTCTATTGAAAGAATATGTAAGAATACCATGTTATAAGGAAATACAGTGTTGTAAAGAAAAATACGTACATATTGGGAATACTTATACTTTACGAGAAGAAATAAGGCATCGTGAAAAATTATCATGTTTTTCCTAAACAACACGTTGTAACTCGAAAAGATTTTGTGTTGCGTGTACGTCTACGCTTGTATTCTCAAAAGAGAACGCCCAGGAGAGTTTTCTCTTTAAAAAATATGTCAGAATACCACATTTTAAGGAAATCCCACATCGTGCAAAATTATCTTATTTTTCTTAAACAACACCTTGTAACTCGAAAAGCTTTGGTGTTGCGTGTATGTCTAAGCGTGTAGCCTCAAAAGAGTATGCACAGAAGAGTTTTCTCTAGAAAGAATATGTAAGAATACTACGTTATAAGGAAATACAGTGTTGCAGAGTAAAGACAAATACATACATATTGGAAATACTTAAACTTTACAAGAAGAAATAACGCAACGTACAAAATTATCTTGTATTTCCTAAACAACACGTGGTAACTCGAAAAGCTTTTGTGTTGCGTGTATGTCTAAGCGTGTAGCGTCAAAAGAGAATGCACAGGAGAGTTTTCTCTAGAAAGAATATGTAAGAATACCACGTTATAAGGAAGTACAGTGTTGCAGAGTAAAGACAAATACGTAGTTATTAGAAATACTTAAATTTTAGGAGAAGAAATAACGCATCGTACAAAATTATCTTGTATTTCCTAAACAACACGTTGTAACTCGAAAAGATTTGGTGTTGCGTGTATGTCTAAACGTGTAGCCTCAAAAGAGTACCAACAGGAGAATTTTCTCACAAAAAAAAAATTATGTCAGAATACCACGTTATAAGGAAATCCTGCATCGTGCGAAATTCTCTTGTTTTTCCTAAACAACACGTTTTAACTCGAAAAGCTTTGGTGATGCTTCTATGTCTCGGCATGTAGCCTCAAAAGAGAATGCACAGGAGAGTTTTCTCTCGAAAAAATATGTCAAAATACCACGTTTTAAGGAAATGCCGCATCGTACGAAATTATCTTTTTTTCCTAAACAGCTTGTTGTAACTCGAAAAGCTTTAGTGTTGCGTTTTTGTCTATGCGTGCAGCCTCAAAAGACAACGCACAGCCGAGTTTTCTCTCGAAAGAATATGTAAGAATACCACTTTATGAAGAGATACAGTTTTGCAGAGTAAAGACAAATACGTACTTATTGGAAATACTTAAACTTTACGAGAAGAAATAACGCATCGTGCAAAATTATCTTGTTTTTCCTAAACAACACGTTGTAACTCGAAAAGCTTTGGTGTTGCGTGTATGTCTAAGCATGTAGCCTCAAAAGAGAACACACAGGAGAGTTTTCACTCGAAAGAATATCTAAGAATACCACGTTTTAAGGAAATACAGTGTTGCACAGAAAAGACAAATAAGTACTTATTAGAAATACTTAAACTTTACAAGAAGAAATAACGCATCATAAAAAAATTATCTTGTATTTCCTAAAAAACACATTGTAACTCGAAAAGATTTCGTGTTGTGTGTATGTCTAAAGGTGTAGCATCAAAAGAGAATCCACAGGAGAATTCTCAAAAAAATGTGTCAGAATACCACGTTTTAAGGAAATCCTGCACCGTGCGAAATTATCTCGTTTTTCCCAAACAACACGTTGTAACTCGAAAAGCTTTGTTGTTGCGTGTATGTCTAAGCATCTAGCCTCAAAAGAGAACGCACAGGAGAGTTTTCTCTTGAAAAAATATGTCAGAATACCACGTTTTAAGGAAATCCCGCATCGTGCAAAATCATCTTCTTTTCCTAAACAAATTGTTGTAATTCAAAAAGCTTTGGTGTTGCATATATTTCTAAGTGTGCAGCCTCAAAGAGAACGCACAGAAGAGTTTTGTCTTGAGAGAATATGTAACAATCCCACATTATAAGGAAATACAGTGTTGCAGATAAAGACAAATACCTACTTATTGGAAATACTTAAACTTTACGAGAAGAAATAACGCATTGTGCAAAATCATCTTGGTTTTCCTAAACAAGACATTGTAACTCGAAAAGCTTTGGTGGTGCGTGTATGTCTAAGCGTGTGGCCTCAAAAGAGAACGCACAGGAGAGTTTTAATTCGAAAGAATATGTAAGAATACCACGCTATAAGGATATACAGTGTTGCAGTGTAAAGACAAATAAGTACGTATTAGAAATACTTAAAATTTATGAGAAGAAATAACACATCGGGCAATATTATCCTGTTTTTCCTAAACAACATGATGTAACTCGAAAAGATATGGTGTTGCGTATATGTCTACACGTGTAACCTCAAAAGAGAATCCACAGAAGGATTTTCTCTCCAAAAAATATGTCAGAATTCCACGTTTTAAGGAAATCCCGCATCGTGAGAAATTATCAAGTTTTTCCTAAACAACACGTTGAAACTCGAAAAGCTTTGGTGTTGCGTTTATGTCTAAGCGTTTAGCCTCAAAGGAGAACGCACAGTAGAGTTTTCTCTCAAAAAAATTATTCAGAATACCACGTTTTAAGGAAATCCCACATCGTGCGATATTATCTTGTTTTTCCCAAACAACACGTTGTAAATCGAAAAGCTTTGGTGTTGCGTGTATGTCTAAGCTTGTAGCCTCAAAAGAGAACACACAGGAGAGATTTCTCTCGAAAGAAAATGTAAGAATACCACGTTATAAGGATATACAGTGTTGCAGAGTATAGACAAACACGTATGTATTAGAAATACTTAAACTTTACATGAAGAAATAACGCATCGTTAAATACTATCTTGTTTTTCCTAAACAACACGTTGTAACTTGAAAAGATATGGTGTTGCATGTGTGTCTAAACGTGTAGCCTCAAAAGAGACCTGACAGAAGAATTTTCTCTCCAAAAAATATGTCAGAATTCCACGTTTTAAGGAAATCGCGCATCGTGCGAAATTATCTTGTTTTTCTTAAACAACACGTTGTAACTCGAAAAGCGTTGGTGTTGCATGTATGTCTAAGCGTTTAGACACAAAACAGAATGCACAGGAGAGTTTTCACTCGAAAGAATATGTAAGAATACCACGTTATACGGAAATACATTGTTGCAGAATAAAGACAAATACGTACGTATTACAAATACTTAAACTTTATGAGAAGAAATAATGCATCGTGCAATATTATATTTTTTTCCCTAAACAACACGTTGTAACTCGAATAGATTTGTTGTCGCGTGTATGTCTAAACGTGTAGCCTCAAAAGAGAACCCACAGGAGAATTTTCTCTCGAAAAACATGTCAGAATACCACCTTTTAAGGAAATCCTGCATCGTGCGAAATTATCTTGTTTTTCCTAAACAACACGTTGTAACTCGAAAAGCTTTGTTGTTGCATGTATGTCTAAGTGTCTAGCCTCAAAAGAGAATGCAAACGAGAGTTGTCTCTTGAAAATATATGTCAGAATACCGCATTTTAAAGAAATCCCGCATTGTGCGAAATTATCTTGTTTTTCCTAAACAACACGTTTTAACTCAAAAAGCTTTTGTTTTGTGTGTTGTCCAAGTGTGCAGCCTCAAAAGAGAATGCACAGGAGAGTTTTCTCTCGAAAAAATATGTCAGAATACCACATTATAAGGAAATACAGTGTTGCAGAGTAAAGACAAATACATACGTATAGGAAATACTTAAATTTAAGAGAAGAAATAATGCATCGTGAAAAATTATCTTGTTTTTCCTAAACAGTCAGTTGTAGCTCGAAAAGATTTGGTGTTGCCTGTACGTCTAAGCTTGTAGCCTCAAAAGAGAACGCACAAGAGAGTTTTCTCTTGAAAAAATATGTCAGAATACCACGTTTTAAGGAAATCCCGCATCGTGCAAAATCATCTTCTTTTCCTAAACAAATTGTTGTAATTCAAAAAGCTTTGGTGTTGCATATATTTCTAAGTGTGCAGCCTCAAAGAGAACGCACAGAAGAGTTTTGTCTTGAGAGAATATGTAACAATCCCACATTATAAGGAAATACAGTGTTGCAGATAAAGACAAATACCTACTTATTGGAAATACTTAAACTTTACGAGAAGAAATAACTCATTGTGCAAAATCATCTTGGTTTTCCTAAACAACACATTGTAACTCGAAAAGCTTTGGTGGTGCGTGTATGTCTAAGCGTGTGACCTCAAAAGAGAACGCACAGGAGAGTTTTAATTCGAAAGAATATGTAAGAATACCACGCTATAAGGATATACAGTGTTGCAGTGTAAAGACAAATAAGTACGTATTAGAAATACTTAAAATTTATGAGAAGAAATAACACATCGGGCAATATTATCCTGTTTTTCCTAAACAACATGATGTAACTCGAAAAGATATGGTATTGTGTATATGTCTAAACGTGTAACCTCAAAAGAGAATCCACAGAAGGATTTTCTCTCCAAAAAATATGTCAGAATTCCACGTTTTAAGGAAATCCCGCATCGTGAGAAATTATCAAGTTTTTCCTAAACAACACGTTGAAACTCGAAAAGCTTTGGTGTTGCGTTTATGTCTAAGCGTTTAGCCTCAAAGGAGAACGCACAGTAAAGTTTTCTCTCAAAAAAATATGTCAGAATACCACGTTTTAAGGAAATCCCGCATTGTGCGAAATTATCTTGTTTTTCCCAAACAACACGTTGTAAATCGAAAAGCTTTGGTGTTGCGTGTATGTCTAAGCTTGTAGCCTCAAAAGAGAACGCACAGGAGAGATTTCTCTCGAAAGAAAATGTAAGAATACCACGTTATAAGGAAATACAGTGTTGCAGAGTATAGACAAATACATACGTATTAGAAATACTTAAACTTTACATGAAGAAATAACGCATCGTGAAATACTATCTTGTTTTTCCTAAACAACACGTTGTAACTCGAAAAGATATGGTGTTCCGTGTGTGTCTGAACGTGTAGCCTCAAAAGAGACCCGACAGAAGAATTTTCTCTCGAAAAAATATGTCAGAATTCCACGTTTTAAGGAAATCGCACATCGTACGAAATTATCTTGTTTTTCTTAAACAACACGCTATAACTCGAAAAGCTTTGGTGTTGCGTGTATGTCTAAGCATTTAGACACAAAACAGAATGCACAGGAGAGTTTTCACTCGAAAGAATATGTAAGAATACCACGTTATACGGAAATACAGTGTTGCAGAGTAAAGACAAATACGTACGTATTACAAATACTTAAACTTTACGAGAAGAAATAATGCATCGTGCAATATTATCTTTTTTTTCCTAAACAACACGTTGTAACTCGAATAGATTTGTTGTCGCGTGTATGTCTAAACGTGTAGCCTCAAAAGAGAACCCACAGGAGAATTTTCTCTCAAAAAAACATGTCAGAATACCACCTTTTAAGGAAATCCTGCATCGTGCGAAATTATCTTGTTTTTCCTAAACAACACGTTGTAACTCGAAAAGCTTTGTTGTTGCATGTATGTCTAAGTGTCTAGCCTCAAAAGAGAATGCAAACGAGAGTTGTCTCTTGTAAAAATATGTCAGAATACCGCATTTTAAAGAAATCCCGCATCATGCGAAATTATCTTGTTTTTCCTAAACAACACGTTTTAACTCAAAAAGCTTTTGTTTTGTGTGTTGTCCAAGTGTGCAGCCTCAAAAGAAAATGCACAGGAGAGTTCTCTCTCGAAAAAATATGTCAGAATACCACATTATAAGGAAATACAGTGTTGCAGAGTAAAGACAAATACATACGTATTGGAAATACTTAAATTTAAGAGAAGAAATAATGCATCGTGAAAAATTATCTTGTTTTTCCTAAACAGTCAGTTGTAGCTCGAAAAGATTTGGTGTTGCCTGTACGTCTAAGCTTGTAGCCTCAAAAGAAAACACACAGGAGAGTTTTCTCTTGAAAAAATATGTCAGAATACCACGTTTTAAGGAAATCCCGCATCGTGCAAAATCATCTTCTTTTTCCTAAACAAATTGTTGTAATTCAAAAAGCTTTGGTGTTGCATATATTTCTAAGTGTGCAGCCTCAAACAGAACGCACAGAAGAGTTTTGTCTTGAGAGAATATGTAACAATCCCACATTATAAGGAAATACAGTGTTGCAGATAAAGACAAATACCTACTTATTGGAAATACTTAAACTTTACGAGAAGAAATAACTCATTGTGCAAAATCATCTTGGTTTTGCTAAATAACACATTGTAACTCGAAAAGCTTTGGAGGTGCGTGTATGTCTAAGCGTGTGGCCTCAAAAGAGAACGCACAGGAGAGTTTTAATTCGAAAGAATATGTAAGAATACAACGCTATAAGGATATACAGTGTTGCAGTGTAAAGACAAATAAGTACGTATTAGAAATACTTAAAATTTATGAGAAGAAATAACACATCGGGCAATATTATCCTGTTTTTCCTAAACAACATGATGTAACTCGAAAAGATATGGTGTTGCGTATATGTCTAAACGTGTAACCTCAAAAGAGAATCCACAGAAGGATTTTCT
Source organism: Apodemus sylvaticus (assembly GCF_947179515.1). Taxonomy (NCBI): domain Eukaryota; kingdom Metazoa; phylum Chordata; class Mammalia; order Rodentia; family Muridae; genus Apodemus; species Apodemus sylvaticus. The sequence continues at coordinate 63,170,499 of NC_067492.1, read as the reverse complement.
CTCCAAAAAATATGTCAGAATTCCACGTTTTAAGGAAATCCCGCATCATGAGAAATTATCAAGTTTTTCCTAAACAACACGTTGAAACTCGAAAAGCTTTGGTGTTGCGTTTATGTCTAAGCGTTTAGCCTCAAAGGAGAACGCACAGTAGAGTTTTCTCTCAAAAAAATATGTCAGAATACCACGTTTTAAGGAAATCCCGCATCGTGCGAAATTATCTTGTTTTTCCCAAACAACACGTTGTAAATCGAAAAGCTTTGGTGGTGCGTGTATGTCTAAGCGTGTGGCCTCAAAAGAGAACGCACAGGAGAGTTTTAATTCGAAAGAATATGTAAGAATACCACGCTATAAGGATATACAGTGTTGCAGTGTAAAGACAAATAAGTACGTATTAGAAATACATAAAATTTATGAGAAGAAATAACACATCGGGCAATATTATCCTGTTTTTCCTAAATAACATGATGTAACTCGAAAAGATATGGTGTTGCGTATATGTCTACACGTGTAACCTCAAAAGAGAATCCACAGAAGGATTTTCTCTCCAAAAAATATGTCAGAATTCCACGTTTTAAGGAAATCCTGCATCGTGAGAAATTATCAAGTTTTTCCTAAACAACACGTTGAAACTCGAAAAGCTTTCGTGTTGCGTTTATGTCTAAGCGTTTAGCCTCAAAGGAGAACGCACAGTAGAGTTTTCTCTCAAAAAAATATGTCAGAATACCACGTTTTAAGGAAATCCCGCATCGTGGGAAATTATCTTGTTTTTCCCAAACAACACGTTGTAAATCGAAAAGCTTTGGTGTTGCGTGTATGTCTAAGCTTGTAGCCTCAAAAGAGAACGCACAGGAGAGATTTCTCTCGAAAGAAAATGTAAGAATACCACGTTATAAGGAAATACAGTGTTGCAGAGTATAGACAAATATGTCCGTATTAGAAATACTTAAACTTTACATGAAGAAATAACGCATCGTGAAATACTATCTTGTTTTTCCTAAACAATACGTTGTAACTCGAAAAGATATGGTGTTGCGTGTCTGTCTAAACGTGTAGCCTCAAAAGAGACCCGACAGAAGAATTTTCTCTCGAAAAAATATGGCAGAATTCCACGTTTTAAGGAAATCGCGCATCGTGCGAAATTATCTTGTTTTTCTTAAACAACACGTTATAACTCGAAAAGCGTTGGTGTTGCGTGTATGTCTAAGCGTTTAGACACAAAACAGAATGCACAGGAGAGTTTTCACTCGAAAGAATATGTAAAAATACCACGTTATACGGAAATACAGTGTTGCAGAGTAAAGACAAATAAGTAAGTATTACAAATACTTAAACTTTACGAGAAGAAATAATGCATCGTGCAATATTATCTTTTTTTTTCCTAAACAACACGTTGTAACTCGAATAGACTTGTTGTCGCGTGTATGTCTAAACGTATAGCCATAAAAGAGAACCCACAGGAGAATTTTCTCTCAAAAAAACATGTCAGAATACCACCTTTTAAGGAAATCCTGCATCGTGCAAAATTATCTTGTTTTTCCTAAACAACACGTTGTAACTCGAAAAGCTTTGTTGTTGCATGTATGTCTAAGTGTCTAGCCTCAAAAGAGAATGCAAACGAGAGTTGTCTCTTGTAAAAATATGTCAGAATACCGCATTTTAAAGAAATCCCGCATCGTTCGAAATTATCTTGTTTTTCCTAAACAACACGTTTTAACTCAAAAAGCTTTTGTTTTGTGTGTTGTCCAAGTGTGCAGCCTCAAAAGAGAATGCACAGGAGAGTTTTCTCTCGAAAAAATATGTCAGAATACCACATTATAAGGAAATACAGTGTTGCAGAGTAAAGACAAATACATAGGTATTGGAAATACTTAAATTTAAGAGAAGAAATAATGCATCGTGTAAAATTATCTTGTTTTTCCTAAACAGTCAGTTGCAGCTCGAAAAGATTTGGTGTTGCCTGTACGTCTAAGCTTGTAGCCTCAAAAGAGAACGCACAGGAGAGTTTTCTCTCAAAAAATATGTCAGAATACCACGTTTTAAGGAAATCCCGCATCGTGAGAAATTATCTTGATTTTCCTAAACAACATGTTGTAACTCGAAAAGCTTTGATGTTGCGTGTATGTCTCAGCAAGTAGCCTCAAATAGAATGCAAAGGAGAGTTTTCTCTCGAAAGAATATGTAAGAATACCACGTTATAAGGAAATACAGTGTTGCAGAGCAAAGACAAATACGTACCTATTGGAAATATTTACACTGACAAGAAGAAATAAGGCATCGTGCAAAATTTTTTTTTTTTTTTTTTTTTTTTTTTTTTTTTTTTTTTTACTAAACAAAACTTTTTAACTCGAAAAGATTTGGTGTTGCGTGTATGACTAATCGTGTAGCCTGAAAAGAGAATGCCCAGGAGAGTTTTCTCTCGAATGAATATATCAGAATACCACGTTTTAAGGAAATCCCGCATTGTGCGAAATTATCTTGTTTTTTCATAAACAAAACGTTTTAACTCTAAAATTTTGGAGTTGCGTGTATGTCTAAGTGTGTAGCCTAAGAAAAGAACGCACAGGATAGTTTTATCTCAAAAGAATATGTAAGAATGCCTCGTTACAAGGAAATACAGTGTTGCAGAGTAAAGACAAATATGTATGTATTAGAAATAATTAAACTTTACGGGAAGAAATAACGCATTGTGCAAAATTATCTTGTTTTTCCTAAACAACATATTGTAAATCGAAAAGATTTGGTGTTGCGTGTATGTCTAAGCTTGTAGCCTTAAAAGAGAACGCACAGGAGAGTTTTCGGTCGAAAAAATATGTCAGAATACCACGTTTTTAGAAAATCCCGCATCGTGCGAAATTATCTTGTTTTTTCTAAACAACACGTTGCAACTCGAAAAGCTTTGGTGTTGCGTGTATGTCTAAGAATGTAGCCTCAAAAGTAATGCACAAGAGAGTTTTATATCGAAAGAATATTTAAGAATACCATGTTATAAGGAAATACAGTGTTGCATAGTAAAGACAAATAGGTACGTATTAGAAATACTTAAACTTTACGAGAAGAAATAGCTCATCGTACAAAATTATATTGTATTTCCTAAACAACACGTTGTAACTCAAAAAGATTTAGTGTTGCGTGTATGTCTAAACATGTAGCCTCAAAAGAGAACCCACAGGTGAATTTTCTCTCGAAAAAATAGGTCAGAATACCACGTTTTAAGGAAATCCCGCATCATGCAAAATTATCTTGTTTTTCCTAAACATCACGTTGTAACTTGAAGAGATTTGGTGTTGCGTGTATGTCTAAGCGTGTAGCCTCAAAAGAGAACGCACAGGAGAGTTTTCTCTCCAAAAAATATGTCAGAATACCACGTTTTAAGGAAATGCCGCATCGTGCGAAATTATCTTTTTTCCTAAACAACACGTTGTACCTCGAAAAGTTTTGGTGTTGCGTGCATGTCTAAGCGTGCAGCATCTAAAGATAATGCACAGGAGTGTTTTCTCTCGAAAGAATATGTAAGAATACCATTTTATAAGGAAATACAGTGTTGCAGATTAAAACAAATACGTACATATTGGAAATACTTAAACTTTCGGAGAAGAAATAACGCATCAAGCAAAATTATCTTGTTTTTTGTAAACAACACGTTGTAACTCGAAAAGCTTTGGTGTTGTGTGTATGTCTAAGCTCGTAGCCTCAAAAGAGAATGTACAGGAGAGTTTTCTCCCGAAAAGATACGTCAGAATACCACGTTTTAAGGAAATCCCGCATCATGAGAAATTATCTTGTTTTTCATAAACAACAGTATGTAACTCGAAAAGCTTTGGTGTTGTGTGTATGTCTAAGCGTGTAGCCTCAACAGAGAACGCACAGGAGAGTTTTCTCTCGAAAGACTATATAAGAATACCACGTTAAAATGGAAATACAGTGTTTCAGATTAAATACAAATACGTACATATTAGAAATACTTAAACTTTAAGAGAAGAAATAAAGCATCATTCAAAATTATCTAATATTTCCTAAACAAAACGTTGTAACTCGAAATATTTGGTGTTGCGTGTCTGTCTAAGCATGTAGCCTCAAAAGAGAACGCACGGGAGAGTTTACTCTCGAAAGAATATGTAAGAATACCACGATATAAGGAAATACAGTGTTGCAGAGTAAAGACAAATACGTACGTATAGGAAATACTTAAACTTTAGGAGAAGAAATAACACATCGTGCAAAATTATCTTGTTTTTCCTAAAGAACACTTTGTAACACGAAAAGATTTGGTGTTGCGTGTATGACTAAGTGTGTAGCCTCAAAAGAGAATGCACAGGATAGTTTTCTCTCGAATAAATATGTCTGAATACCACGTTTAAAGGAAATCCCGCATCATGGGAAATTATCTTGTTTTTTTCCTTAACAACATGTTTTAACTAGAAAAACGTTGGTGTTGTGTGTATGTCTAAGTGTGTAGGTTCAAAACAGAACGCACAGGAGAGTTTTCTCTGGAAAGAATATGTGTGAATACCATGTTACATGGAAATACAGTGTTGCAGAGTGAAGACATATACTTATGTATTGGAAATACTTAAATTTTAGGAGAAGAAATAAGGCATCGTAGAGAATTATCTTGTATTACCTAAACAACACGCTGTAACTCGAAAAGATTTGGTGTTACGTGTATGTCTAAACATGTAGCCTCAAAAGAGAACCCACAGGAGAATTTTCTCTCGGAAAATATGTCAGAAGACCACGTTTTAAGGAAATACCGCATCTTGCAAAATTATCTTGTTTATCCTACACAACACGTTGTAACTCGAAAAGATTTGGTGTTGTGTGTATGTCTAAGCGTGTAGCCCCAAAAGAGAATGCACAGCAGAGTTTTCTCTCCAAAAAATATGTCAGAATACCACGTTATAAGGAGATCCCACATCTTTCGAAATTATCTTGTTTTTCCTAAACAAAACGTTGTAACTTGAAAAGCTGTGGTGTTGCGTGTATGTCTAAGCGTGCAGCCTCAAAAGATAATGCACAGGAGAGTTTTCCCTCGAAAGAATATGTAAGAATACCACGTTATAAGGAAATACCATGTGCAGAGTAAATACAAATATGTACGTATTAGAAATACTTAAACTTACGAGAAATAAATCATCATATAAATTATCTTATATTTCCTAAACAACACGTTGTAACTCGAAAAGATTTGCTGTTGCTTGTATGTCTAAATGTGTAGCCTGAAAAGAGAACCTACAGGAGAATTTTCTCTTGAAAAAATATGTGAAAATACCAGGTTTTAAGGAATTCCTGCATCGTGCGAAATTATCTTGTTTTTCCTAAGCAACAAGTTGTAACTCGAAAAACTTTGGTGTTGTGTGTCTGTCTAAGCGTGTAGCCTCAAAAAGAATGCAGAGGAGAGTTTTATCTCGAAAGAATATGTAAGAATACCACGTAATAAGGAAATACAATGTTGCAGAGTAAAGACAAATACGTATGTTTTTGAAATACTTAAACTTTATGAGAAGAAATAACGCACGTGCAAAATTATCTTGTTTTTCCTAAACAACACGTTTTAACTCGAAAAGATTTTGTGTTCCGTGTATGACTATGCGTGTAGCCTCAATAGAGAACGCACAGGAGAGTTTTCTCTCGAATAAATATGTCTGAATACCACGTTTTAAGGAAATACCGCATCATGGGAAATTATCTTGTTTTTTCTTAAACAACACCTTTTAACTCGAAAGATTTGGTGTTGCCTGTATGTCTAAGTGCATAGCCTCAAAAGAGAACGTACAGGAGTGTTTTCTCTGGAAAGAATATGTAAGAATACCATGTTACAAGGAAATATATTTTGCAGAGTAGAGACATATACGTACGTATTGGAAATACTAAACTTTACGAGAAGAAATAAGGCATCTTAGAGAATTATGTTGTATTTCCTAAACAACACGTTGTAACTCGAAAAGATTTGGTGTAGTGTCTATGTCAAAGCATGTAGCCTCAAAGGAGAACAAACAGGAGAGTTTTCTCTCAAAAAAATATGTCAGAATACCACGTTTTAAGGAAATCCCGCATCGTGCGAAATTATCTTGGTTTTCCTAAACAACATGTTGTAACTCGAAAAGCTTTGGTGTTGAGTTTTTGTCTAAGCGTGCAGCCTCAAAAGAGAACGCACAGGAGAGTTTTCTCTTGAAAGAATATGTAAGAATACCACGTTATAAGGAAATACAGTGTTGTAGAGTAAATACAAGTACATACGTATTGGAAATACTTAAACTTTACGAGAAGAAATAGCACATCATGCAAAATTATCTTGTTTTTCCTAAACAACACGTTGTAACTCGAAAAGCTTTAGTGTTGTGTGTTGTCCAAGCGTGCAGCCTCAAAAGAGAATGCACAGGAGAGTTTTCTCCGAAAAAAATATGTCATAATACCACGTTATAAGGAAATACAGAGTTGCAGAGTAAAGACAAATACATACGTATTGGAAATACTTAAACTTTAAGAGAAGAAATAATGCATCATGCAAAATTATCTTGTTTTTTCATAAACAACCCGTTGTAACTCGAAAATATTTGGTGTTGCCTGTATGTCTAAGCTTGTAGCCTCAAAAGAGAATGCACAGGAGAGTTTTCTCTCAAAAAAATATGTCAGAATACCACGTTTTAAGGAAATCCCGCATCGTGGGAAATTATCTTCTTTTTCCTAAACAACAAGTTGTAACTCAAAAAAGCTTCGGTGTTGCGTGTATGTCTAAGCATGTAGCCCCATATAGAACGCACAGGAGAGTTTTCTCTCGAAAGAATATTTAAGAATACCACATTATAAGGAAATACAGTGTTGCAGAGTAAAGACAAATACCTACTTATTAGAAATACTTAAACTTTACGAGGAGAAATAACTCATCTTACAAAATTATGTTGTAATTCCCAAACAACATGTTGTAACTCGAAAAGCTTTGGTGTTGCCTGTATGTCTAAACATGTAACCTCAAAAGAGAACCCAAAGGAGAATTTTCTCTCGAAAAAATATGTCAGAATATCACGTTTTAAAGAAATCCCGCAACGTGCGAAATTATCTTGTTTTTCCTAAACAACACGTTGTAACTCGAAAAGCTTTGGTGTTGTATGTATGTCTAAGCATGTAGCCTCAAAAGAGAACAAAGAGGAGAGTTTTCTCTTGAAAGAATATGTAAGAATATCATGTTATAAGGAAATACAGTGTTGCAGAATAAAGACAAATACGTATGTTTTTGAAATACTTAAACTTTACGAGAAGAAATAATGCATCGTGCAAAATTATATTGTTTTTCCTAAACAACACATTGTAATTCGAAAAGATTTGGTGTTCCGTGTATGTCTAAGCTTGTAGCCTTAAACGAGAACGCACAGGAGTGTTTTCTCTCAAAAAAATATGTCAGAATACCACGTTTTAAGGAAATCCCGCATCGTGCGAAATTATCTTGTTTTTCCTAAACAACACGTTGTAACTCAAAAAGCTTTGGTGTTGTGTGCATATCTAAGCGTGTAGCCTCAAATAGAACGCACAGGAGAGTTTTCTCTCGAAAGAGTATGTAAGAATACCACGTTATAAGGAAATACAGTGTTGCAGAGTAAATACAAATACGTACGTATTAGAAATACTTAAACTTTACGAGAAGAAATAAAGCATCATACAAAATTATCTTATATTTCCTAAACAACACGTTGTAACTCGAAAAGATTTGGTGGTGCTTTTATGTCTAAATGTGTAGCCTCAAAAGAGCACCCACAGGAGAATATTCTCTCGAAAGAGTATGTGAGAATACCACCTTTTATGGAAATCCCGCATCGTGCGAAATTATCTTGTTTTTCTAAACAACATGTTGTAACTCGAAAAACTTTGGTGTTGCATGTCTGTCTATTCATGTAGCCACAAAAGAGAACGCACAGGAGAGCTTTCTCTTGAAAGAATATGTAAGAATACCACGTTATAAAAAAAATACATTCTTGTAAAGACAAATACGTACGTATTTGAAATACTTTAACTTTACGGGAAGAAATAACGCATTGTGCGAAATTATCCTGTTTTTCCTAAACAACACGGTGTAACTCGAAAAGATTTGGTGTTGCGTGTATGACTAAGCGTGTAGCATCAAATGACAATGCACAGGAGTGTTTTCTCTCGAATAAATATGTCTGAATACCACGTTTTAAAGAAATCCCTCATCATGGGAAATTATCTTGTTTTTTCCTAAACAACACATTTTAACTCGAAAAGCTTTGGTGTTGCGTGTATGTCTAAGTGTGTAGCCTCAAAAGAGAATGTACAGGAGAGTTTTCTCTGGAAACAATATGTAAGAATACCATGTTACAAGGAAATACAGTGTTGCAGAGTAAAGACATATACGTACGTATTGGAAATACTTAAACTATACGAAAAGAAATAAGTCATCGTAGGGAGCTATCTTGTATTTCCTAAACAATATGTTATAACTCAAAAGGATTTGGTGTTGCGTGTATGTCTAAGCGTGTAGCCTCAAAGGAGAATGAACAGGAGAGTTTTCTCTCAAAAAAATATGTCAGAATACCACGTTTTAAAGAAGTCCCGCATTGTGCGAAATCATCTTGTTTTTCTGAAACGACACGTTGTAACTCGAAAAGATTTAGTGTTGTGTGTTGTCCAAGCTTGCAGCCTCAAAAGAGAATGCATAGGAGAGTTTTATCTCGAAATAATATGTAAGAATACCACGTTATAAGGAAATACAGTGTTACAGAGTAAAGACACATACGTACGTATTAGAAATACTTAAACTTTAGGAGGAGAAATAACTCATCGTACAAACTTATGTTGTATTTCCTAAACAACATGTTGTAACTCGAAAACATTTGGTGTTGTGTGTATGTCTAAGCGAGTAGCCTCAAAAGAGAACCCATAGGAGAGTTTTCTCTACAAAAAATATGTCAGAATACCACGTTTTAAGGAAATCCCACATCATGCGAAATTATCTTGTTTTTCCTAAACAACACATTGTACCTCGAAAAGCTTTGGTGTTGCGTGTATGTCTAAGCGTTCAGCCTCAAAGGATAATGCACAGGAGAGTTTTCTCTCGAAAGAATATGTAATAATACCACGTTATAAGGAAATACAGTGTTGCAGAGTAAAGACAAATACGTACGAATTGGAAATATTTAAACTTTAGGAGAAGAAATAACCCATCGTGAAAAATTATCTTGTTTTTTTGTAAACAACACGTTGTAACTTGAAAGATTTGGTGTTGCGTGTATGTCTAAGCGTGTAGCCTCAAAGGAGAACGCACAGGAGAGTTTTCTCTCGAAAAAATATATCAGAATACCACGTTTTAAGGAATTCACGCATCGTGGGAAATTACATTTTTTTTCCTAAACAACTTGTTTTAACTCGAAAAGCTTTAGTGGTGCGTGTATGTCTAAGAGGGTAGCCTCAAGAGAGAATGCACAGGAGAGATTTCTCTGGCAAAAATATGTAAGAATACTATGTTACAAGGAAATACACTTTTGCAGAGTAAAGACAAATACGTACATATTAGAAATACTTAAACTTTACACGAAAAAATAACGCAATGTACAAAATTATCTTGTATTTCCTAAACAACACGTGGTAACTCGAAAAGCTTTTGTGTTGCGTGTATGTCTAAGTGTGTAGCATCAAAAGAGAACGCACAGGAGAGTTTTCTCTAGAAAAAATATGTAAGAATACCACGTTATAAGGAAGTACAGTGTTGCAGAGTAAAGACAAATACGTACATATTAGAAATACTTAAACTTTAGGAGAAGAAATAACGCATCGTACAAAATTATCTTCTATTTCCTAAACAAACGTTGTAACTTGAAAAGATTTGGTGTTGCGTGTATGTCTAAACGTGTAGCCTCAAAAGAGTACCCACAGGAGAATTTTCTCACAAAAAAATATGTCAGACTACCACGTTATAAGGAAATCCTGCATCGTGCGAAATTCTCTTGTTTTTCCTAAACAACACGTTTTAACTCGAAAAGCTTTGGTGATGCTTGTATGTCTCAGCATGTAGCCTCAAAAGAGAATGCACAGGAGAGTTTTCTCTCGAAAAAAATATGTCAAAATACCACGTTTTAAGGAAATGCCGCATCGTGCGAAATTATCTTTTTTTCCTAAACAACTTGTTGTAACTCGAAAAGCTTTAGTGTTGCGTTTTTGTTTAAGCATGCATCCTCAAAAGAGAATGCACAGCGGAATTTTCTCTCGAAAGAATATGTAAGAATACCAAGTTATGAGGAGATACAGTTTTGCAGAGTAAAGACAAATACGTACTTATTGGAAATACTTAAACTATACGAGAAGAAATAACGCATCGTGCAAAATTATCTTGTTTTTCCTAAACAACACGTTGTAACTCGAAAAGATTTAGTGTTGCGTGTATATCTAAGCATGTAGCCTCAAAAGAGAATGCACAGGAGAGTTTTCACTCGAAAAAATATGTCCGAATACCACGTTTTAAGGAAATCCCGCATCGTGCGAAATTATCTTTTTTTTCTTAAAGAACATGTTTTAACTCGAAAAGCTTTGGTGTTGTGTGTATGTCTAAGTGTATAGCCTCAGTAGAGAATGCACAGGAGGGTTTTCTCTCGCTAGAAAATGTAAGAATACCATGTTACAAGGAAATACAATTTTGCAGAGTAAAGGCAAATAAGTACGTATTAAAAATACTTAAACTTTACAAGAGGAAATAACGCATGGTACAAAATTATCTTGTATTTCCTAAACAACAGTTTGTAACTCGAAAAGATTTGCTGTGGCGTGTATGTCTAAGCATGTAGACTCAAAAGAGAACGCACAGGAGAGTTTTCTCTCGAAAAAATATGTCAGAATACCACGTTTAATGAAGTCCCGCATATTGCGAAATTATCTATTTTTCCTAAACAACACGTTGTAACTCGAAAAGCTTTGGTGATACGTGTATGTCTAAGCATGTAGCCTCAAAAGAGAAGAGCAGAGGAGAGTTTTCTCTGGAAAAAATATGTCAGAATACGTTTTAAGGCAATCCTGCATTGTGCGAAATTATCTTTTTTTTTCCCTAAACAACTTGTTCTAACTCAAAAAGCTTTGGTGTTGCGTTTTTGTCTAAGGGCAAAGCCTCAAAAGAGAACGCACAGGAGAGTTTTCTCTCGAAAGAATATGTAAGAATACCACGTTATAAGGAAATACCATGTTGCAGAGTAAAGACATATACGTACATATTGGAAATACTTAAACTTTAGGAGAAGAAATCCCGCATCGTGCAAAATTACCTTTTATTTCCTAAACAACACTTTGTAACCCGAAAAGATTTTGTGTTACGTGTATGTCTATGCATGTAGCCTCAAAAGAGAATTCACAGGAGAGTTTTCCCTCGAAAAAAATATGTCAGAATACCACGTTTTAAGGAAATCCCGCATCGTGCGAAATTATCTTGTTTTTCTTAAAGAACACATTGTAACTCGAAAAACATTGGTTTGTGTGTATGCCTAAGCGTGTAGCCTCAAAAGAGAACGCACAGGAGAGTTTTCTCTCAAAAGAATATGTAAGAATAGAACATTATAAGGAAATACAGTGTTGCAGAGTAAAGACAAATACGTACGTATTAGAAGTATTTAAACTTTACAAGAAGAAATAACGCATCGTGTAAAATTATCTTGTTTTTCCTAAACAACACGTTGTAACTCGAAAGGATTTGATGTTGCGTGTATGTCTAAGCATGTAGCCTCAAAAGAGAACGCACAGGAGAGTTTTCTCTCGCAAAAATATGTAAGAATACCACGTTACAAGGAAGTACAGTTTTGCAGAGTAAAGACAAATACGTACACATTAGAAATAATTAAACTTTATGAGAAGAAATAAAGCATCGTACAAAATTATCTTGTATTTCCTAAATAACACGTTGTAACTTGAGAAGATTTGGTGTTGTGTGTATGTCTAAGCTTGTACCCTCAAAAGAGAACACCCAGGAGAGTTTTCTCCCCCAAAAAATATGTCAGAATACCACGTTCTAAGGAAATCCTGAATCGTGCGAAATTATCTTGTTTTTCTTAAACAACACCTTGTAACTCAAAAATCTTTGGTGTTGCGTGTATGTCTAAGCGTGTAGCCTCAAAGAGAATGCACAGGAGAGTTTTCTCTAGAAAGAATATGTAAGAATACCACGTTATAAGGAAATATAGTGTTGCAGAGTAAGACTAATACGTACATATTGGAAATACTTAAACTTTACGAGAAGAAATTAAGCATCGTGCAAAATTATCTTGCTTTTCCTAAACAACACGTTGTAACTCGAAAATATTTTGTGTTACGTGTATGTCTAAGCTTGTAGCCTCAAAAGAAAACGCAGAGGAGAGTTTTCTCTTGCAAGGATATGTAAGAATACCACGTTACAAGGAAATACAGTTTTGCAGAGTAAAGACAAATACGTACATATTAGAAATACTTAAACTTTATGAGAAGAAATAACGCATCGTAAAAAATTATCTTGTATTTCCTAAACAACACGTTGTAACTCGAAAAGATTTGGTGTGGCCTGTATGTCTAAGCGTGTAACCTCAAAAGAGAATGCAAAGGAGAGTTTTCTCTCGAAAAAATATGTCAGAGTACCACGTTTTATCGAAATCCCGCATCGTGCGAAATCATCTTGTATTTCCTAAACAACACGTTGTAACTCGAAAAGCTTTGGTGTTGCGTGTATGTCTAAGTGTGTAGCCTCAAACGTGAACACACAGGAGAGTTTTCTCTCGAAAAAATATGTCAGAACACCACGTTTTAAGGAAATCGCGCATCGTGTGAAATCATCTTGTCTTTCCTAAACAACACATTATAACTCGAAAAGCTTTGGTGTTGCGTGTATGTCTAAGCGTGTAGCCTCAAACGAGAACACACAGGAGAGTTTTCTCTGGAAAAAATATGTCAGAACACCACGTTTTAAGGAAATCCCGCATTGTGTGAAGTTATCTTGTTTTTCCTAAACAACACGTTGTTTCTCGAAAAGCTTTGGTGAAGCATGTATGCCTAAGCGTGTAGCCTCAAAAGAGAATTCACAGGATAGTTTTCTCTCGAAAGAATATGTAAGAATACCACGTTATAAGGAAATACAGTGTTGCAGAAGAAAGACAAATACGTACGTATTAAAAAGAGTTAAACTTTACAAGAAGAAATAACGCATCATGCAAAATTAACTTGTTTTTCTTAAACAACACGTTGTAACTCAAAAAGATTTGGTGGTGCCTGTATGACTAAGCATGTAGCCTGAAAAGAGAACACACAGGAGAGTTTTCTTTCGAAAAAATATGTCAGAATACCACATTTTAAGGAAATCCCGCATCGTGCGAAATTATGTTGTTTTTCCTAAACAACATCTTTTAAGTCGAAAAGCGTTGGTGTTACGTGTATGTCTCAGTGTGTAGCCTCAAAAGAGAACGCACAGGAGAGTTTTCTCTAGCAAGAATATGTAAGAATACCACTTTATAAGGAAATACAGTGTTGCATAATAAAGACAAATACGTACGTATTAGAAATACTTAAACATTACAAGAACATATAATGCATCGTACAAAATTATCTTGAATTTCCTAAACAACACGTTGTAACTCGAAAAGATTTGATGTTGCGTGTATGTCTAAGCGTGCAGGCTCAAAAGAGAATGCAGAGGAGAGTTTACTCTCGAAAGAATATGTAAGAATACCACGTTATAAGGAAATACAGTGTTGCAGATTACTTAAAAATATGTGCGTATTAGAAATACTTAAACTTTATGAGAAGAAATAACACATCGTACAAAATTATCTTGTATTTCCTAAACAACACTATGTAATTCGAAATGATTTGATGTTACATGTATGTCTAAACATGTAGCATCAAAAGAGAACCCACTGGAAAATTTTCTCTCGAAAAAATATATCAGAATACCACGTTTTAAAGAAAACCCGCATCCTGCGAAATTATCTTGTTTTTCCTAAACAACACGTTGCAACTCGAAAAGCTTTGATGTTGCGTGTATGTCTAAGCATGTATCCTCAAAAGAGAACGCACAGGAGAGTTTTCTCTCAAATGAATATGTAAAAATACCACGTTATAAGGAAATACAGTGTTGCAGAGTAAAGACAAATACATACGCATTAGAAATACTTAAACTTTATGAGAAGAAATAATGCATCGTAAAAAATTATCTTGTATTTCCTAAACACCACGATGTAAGTCGAAAAGATTTGGTGTAACATGTATGTCCAAATGTGTAGCATCAAAAGTGAACCCACTGGAGAATTTTCTCTCGAAAAAATATGTCAGAATACCACGTTTTAAGGAAAACCCGCATCCTGTGAAATTATCTTGTTTTTCCTAAACAACACGTTGTAACTCGAAAAGCTTTGGTGTTGTGTGTATGTCTAAGTGTGTAGCCTCAAAAGAGAATGCACAGGAGAGTTTTCTCTCAAATGAATATGTAACAATACCCTGTTATATGATAATACAGTGTTACAGAGTAAAGACAAATACGTATGTATTAGAAATACTTAAACTTTTACTTTTAATTTTTTTATTTGGTATATTTTTTATTTACATTTCAAATGATTGCCCCTTTCCTAGCCCCCCCACTTCCAAAAAGTCCCGTAAGCAAACTTCTCTCCCCCTGTCCTCCCACCCACCCCTTCCCACTTCCCCGTTCTGGTTTTGCTAAATACTGCTTCATTGAGTCTTTCCAGAACAAGGGGCAACTCTTCCTCTCTTCTTGTACCTCATTTGATGTGTAGATTATGTTTTGGGTAATCCAGGTTTCTAGGTTAATATCCACTTATTAGTGAGTGCATACCATGATTCATCTTTTGAGTCTGGTTTACCTCACTTAGTATGATGTTCTCTAAGTCCATCCATTTGCCTAAGAAATTCATGAATTCAACTGGAGGTCAGCATGCAGAAGAATGCGAATTGATCCATCCTTGTCTCCTTGTACTAAGCTCAAATAAAAATACTTAAACTTTATGAGGAGAAATAACGCATCGTAAAAAATTATCTTGTATTTCCTAAACAAAACGTTGTAACTCGAAAAGACTTGGTGTTGCATGTATGTCTAAATGTGTAGCCTCAAAGGAGAACCCACAGGAGAGTTTTCTCTCGAAAAAATATGTCAGAATACCTCGTTTTAAGGAAATCCCTCATCGTGCGAAATTATCTTGTTTTTCATAAACAACACATTGTAACTCGAAGAGCTTTGGTGTTGCGTGTATGTCTAAGCGTGCAGCCTCAAAAGAGAACGCACAGGAGAGTTTTCTCTCAAATAAATATGTAAGAATACCACGTTATAAGGAAATACAGTGTTGCAGAGTAAAGACAAATACGTACGTATTAAAAATACTTAAGCTTTTCAAGAAGAAATAACACATCGTACAAAATTATCTTGTATTTCCTAAACAACACGTTGTAACTTGTAAAAATTTGGTGTGGTGTGTACGTATAACGTGTAGCCTCAAAAGAGAATGCACAGGAGAGTTTTCTCTCGAAAGAATACGTAAGAATACCACTTTATAAGGAAATACTGTGTTGCAGAGTAAAGACAAATATGTACGTATTAGAAATACTTAAACTTTATGAGAAGAAATAACGTATCGTAAAAAATTATCTTGTATTTCCTAAACGCCACGATGTAACTCGAAAAGATTTGTTGTTCCATGTATGTCTAAACGTGTAGCATCAAAAGAGAACCCACTGGAGAATTTTCTCACAAAAAAATATGTCAGAATACCACGTTTTAAGGAAAACCAGCATCCTGCGAAATTATCTTGTTTTTTTTATTAAACAACACATTGTAACTCGAAAAGCTTTGGTGTTGCCTGTATGTCTAAGCGTGTAGCCTCAAAAGAGAATGCACAGGAGAGTTTTCTCTCAAATGAATATGTAATAATACCAAGTTATAAGGAAATACAGTGTTTCAGAATAAAGGCAAATACGTACATATTGGAAATACTTAACTTTAAGAGAAGAAATAACGCATTGTGCAAAATTATCATGTTTTTCCTAAACAACACGTTGTAACACGAAAAGATTTAGTGTTGCGTGTATGTCTAAGCATGTAGCCTCAAAAGAGAAAGGACAGGAGAGTTTTCTCTCAAATGAATATGTAAGAATACCACGTTATAAGGAAATACAGTGTTGCAGAGTAAAGACACATACGTATGTATTGGAAATACTTAATCTTTATGAGAAGAAATAACGCATCGTGCAAAATTATCTTGTATTTCCTAAACAACACGTTGTAACACGAAAAGATTTGGTGTTGCGTGTATGTCTAAACGAGTAGCCTCAAAATAGAAACCACAGGAGAATTTTCTCTAGAAAAATATGTCAGAATACCACGTTTTAAGGAAATCCCGCATCCTGCGAAATTATCTTGTTTTTCCTAAACAACTTGTTGTAACTCGAAAAACTTTTGTGTTGCGTTTTTATCAAAACGTGCAGCCTCAAAAGAGAATGCACAGGAGAGTTTCTTTCGAAAGAATATGTAAGCATACCACGTTATAAGGAAATACAGTGTTGCAGAGTAAAGACACATACGTTCGTATTGGAAATACTTAAACTTTATGAGAAGAAATAATGCATCTTGCAAAATTATCTAGTATTTCCTAAACAACACGGTGTAACTCGAAAAGCTTTGGTGTTGCCTGTATGTCTAAGCGTGTAGCCTCAAAAGAGAATGCACAGGAGAGTTTTCTCTCAAAAGAATATGTACGAATACCACGTTATAAGGAAATACAGTGTTGCAGAGTAAAGACAAATATGTACGTATTAGAAATACTTAAACTTTACAAGAAGAAAGAACGCATCCTACAAAATTATCTTGTATTTCCTAAACAACTCGTTGTAACTCGAAAGATGTGGTGTTGCCTGTATGTCTAAATGTGTAGAAAAATATATCAGAATACCACATTTTAAGGAAATCCCACATCGTGCGAAATTATCTTGTTTTTCCTAAACAAATTGTTGTAACTCGAAAAGCTTTGGTGTTGTGTTTTTGTCTAAGGGCGCAGCTTCAAAAGAGAATGCACAGGAGAGTTTTCTCTCGAAAGAATATGTAAGAATACCACGTTTTAAGGAAATACAGTTTTGCAGATTAAAGACAAATATGCAGTTATTAGAAATACTTAAATTTTTGAGAAGAAATAAAGCATCGTGCAAAATTATCTTGTTTTTCCTAAGCAACATGTTGTAACTCGAAAAGATTCGGTGTTGAGTGTATTTCTAAGCGTGTAGCCTCAAAAGAGAACGCACAAAAGAGTTTTCTCTCGAAAGAAATATGTCAGAATACCATGTTTTAAGGAAATCCCGCATTGGCGAAATATCTTGCTTTTCCTAAACAACACGATGTAACTCGAAATCATTGCTGCTGCATGCATGTCTAAGTGTCTTGCCTCAAAAGAGAATGCACAGTTGAGTTTTCTCTCGAAAGAATATGTAAGAATACCACGTTACAAGGAAATACAGTGTTGCAGAATAAAGAAATAGGTACGTATTAGAAATACTTAAACTTTACAAGAAGCATCATACAACATTATCTGGTATTTCCTAAACAACACGTTGTAACTCAAAAAGATTTGGTGTTGCGTGTATGGCTAAACGTGTAGCCTCAAAAGAGAACACACAGGAGAATTTTCTCTTGAAAAAATATGTCAGAATACCACGTTTTAAGGAAATCCTACATCGTGCGAAATTATCTTGTTTTTCCTAAACAACAAGATGTAACTCGAAAAGCTTTGGTGTTGCGTGTATGTCTAAGTGTCTAGCCTCAAAAGAGAACGCACATGAGAGTTTTCTCTCGAAAGAATATGTAAGAATACCACATTTTAAGGAAATGCCGCATCTTGCGAAATTATCTTGTTTTTCCTAAACAACACGTTTTAACTAGAAAAGCTTTGGCGTTGCGGATATGTCTAAGTGTCTAGCCTCAAAAGAGAATGCACATGAGAGTTTTCTCTCGAAAGAATATGTAAGAATACCACATTTTAAGGAAATGCCGCATCTTGCGAAATTATCTTGTTTTTCTTAAACAACACGTTGCATCCCGAAATGCTTTGGTGTTGTGTGTATGTCTAAGCATGCAGCCTCAAAGGAGAACGCACAGGAGAGTTTTGTCTCAAAAAATATGTAAGAATACCACGTTATAAGGAAATACAGTGTTGCACAGTAAAGACAAATACGTACGTATTAGAAAGACTTAAACTTTATGAGATGAAATAACGCATCGTGCAAAATTATCTTGTTTTTCCTAAACAACACGTTGTACCTCGAAAGGATTTGGTGTTGCATGTATGTCTAAGCGTGTAACCTCAAAAGAGAATGCACAGGAGAATTTTCTCTCAAAAAATTATGTCAGAATACCACGTTATAAGGAAATCCTGCATCGTGCGAAATTATCTTGTTTTTCCTAAACAACTTGTTGTAATTCGAAAAGCTTTGGTGTTGCGTGTATGTCTAAGTGTGCAGCCTCAAAAGAGAATGCACAGGAGATTTTTCTCTCGCAAGAATATGTAAGAATACCACGTTACAAGGAAATACAGTGTTGCAGAGTAAAGACAAATCGTACATATTAGAAATACTTAAATTTTACGAGAACAAATAACGCATCGTACAACATTATCTGCTATTTCCTAAGCAACATGTTGTAACTCGGAAAGATTTGGTGTTGCTTGTATATCTAAACGTGTAGCCTCAAAATAGAACCCACAGGAAAATTTTCTCTCGAAAAAATATGTCAGAATTCCTCGTTTTAAGGAAATCCTGCATCGTGCGAAATCATCTTGTTATTCCTAAATAACACGTTGTAATTCGAAAAGCTTTGGTGTTGCTTGTATGTCTCAGCATGTAACCTCAAAAAAGAATGCACAGGAGAGTTTTCTCTTGAAAAAATATGCCAGAATACAATGTTTTAAGGAAATCCTGCATCGTGTGAAATTATCTTTTTTTTTCCTAAACTACTTGTTCTAACTCGAAAAGCTTTGGTGTTGCGTTTTTGTCTAAGCATGAAGCCTCAAAAGAGAATGCACAGGAGAGTTTTCTCTCGAAAGAATATGTAAGAATACCACGTTATAAGGAAATACCGTGTTGCAGAGTAAAGACAAATATGTACATATTGGAAATACTTAAACTTTTCGAGAAGAAATCGCGCATCGTGAGAAATTATCATGTTTTTCCTAAACAACACATTGTAACTCGAAAGGATTTTGTGTTATGTGTATGCCTAAGCTTGTAGCCTCAAAAGAGAATGCACAAGAGAGTTTTCCCTCGAAAAATATGTCAGAATACCACGTTTTAAGGAAATCCCGCATCGTGCGAAATTATCTTGTTTTTCTTAAAGAACAAGTTGTAACTCGAAAAACATTGGTGTTGTGTGTATGCCTAAGCGTGTAGCCTCAAAAGAGAACGCACAGGAGAGTTTTCTCTCGAAAGAATATGTAAGAATACAACATTATAAGGAAATACAGTGTTGCAGAGTAAAGACAAATATGTACGTATTAGAAATACTTAAACTTTACGAGAAGAAATAACGAATCGTGCAAAATTATCTTGTTTTTTTCCTAATCAGCACGTTGTAACTCGAAAGGATTTGGTGTTGCATGTATGTCTAAGCGTGTAACCTCAAAAGAGAATGCACAGGAGAATTTTCTCTCAAAAAATATGTCAGAATACCACGTTTTAAGGAAATCCTGCATCGTGCGAAATTATCTTGTTTTTCCTAAACAACATGTTATAACTCGAAAAGCTTTGGTGTTGCGTGTACGTCTAAGGGTGTAGCCTCAAAAGAGAATGCACAGGAGAGTTTTCTCTCACAAAAATATGTAAGAATACCACGTTACAAGGAAGTACAGTTTTGCAGAGTAAAGACAAATACGTACATATTAGAAATACTTAAACTTTATGAGAAGAAATAACGCATCGTAAACAATTAACTTGTATTTCCTAAACAACACGTTTTAATTCGAAAAGATTTGTTGTGGTGTGTATGTCTAAGCATTTAGCCTCAAAAGAGAACGCACAGGAGAATTTTCTGTCGAAAAAATATATCAGAATACCACGTTTTAAGGAAATCCCCCATCTTGCGAAATTATCCTGTTTTTCCTAAACAACACGTTGTAACTCGAAAAGCTTTAATGTTGCGTGTATTTCTAAGTGTGCACCCTCAAGAGAGAATGCACAGGAGAGTTTTCTCTTGCAAGAATATGTAGGAATACCATGTTATAAGGAAGTACAGTGTTGTAGAGTAAAGAAAAATACGTACGTATTGGAAATACTTAAACTTTACGAGAAGAAATAACCCATCGTGCAAAATTATCTTGTTTTTCCTAACAACACCTTGTAACTCGAAAAGATTTTGTGTTGCGTGTATGTCTAAGCTTGTACCCTCAAAAGAGAACGCCCAGGAGAGTTTTCTCTCCAAAAAATATGTCAGAAACCACGTTCTAAGGCAATCCCGCATCGTGCGAAATTATCTTGTTTTTCTTAAACAACACCTTGTAACACAAAAAGCTTTGGTGTTGTGTGTATGTCTAAGTGTGTAGCCTCAAAGAGAATACACAGAAGAGTTTTCTCTAGAAAGAATATGTAAGATTACCACGTTATAAGGAAATACAGTGTTGCAGAGTAAAGACTAATACGTACATATTGGAAATACTTAAACTTTATGAGAAGAAATAACGCATCGTGCAAAATTATCTTGTGTTTCCTAAACAACACATTGTAACTCGAAAAGATTTTGTGTTACGTGTATGTCTAAGCTTGTAGCCTCAAAAGAGAACTCACAGGAGAATTTTCTCTCGCAAGGATATGTAAGAATACCACGTTACAAGCAAATACAGTTTTGCAGAGTAAAGACAAATATGTTTATATTAGAAATACTTAAACTTTACGAGAAGAAATAATGCACCGTAAAAAATTATCTTGTATTTCCTAAACAACACGTTGTAACTCGAAAGGATTTGGTGTGGCCTGTATGTCTAAGCGTGTAACCTCAAAAGAGAACGCAAAGGAGAGTTTTCTCTCGAAAAAATATGTCAGAGTACCACGTTTTAACGAAATCCCGCATCGTGCGAAATCATCTTGTGTTTCCTAAACAACACGTTGTAACTCGAAAAGCTTTGGTGTTGCATGTATGTCTAAGCGTGTAGCCTCAAACGAGAACACACAGGAGAGTTTTCTCTCGACAAAATATGTCAGAACACCACGTTTTAAGGACATCCCTCATCGTGTGAAGTTATCTTGTTTTTTCTAAACAACACGTTGTAACTCGAAAAGCTTTGGTGATGCATGTATGCCTAAGCGTGTAGCCTCAAAAGAGAACGCACAGGAGAGTTTTCTCTCAAAAGAATATGTAAGAATACCACGTTATAATGAAATACAGTGTTGCATAATAAAGACAAATACGTACGTATTAGAAATACTTAAACATTACGAGAAGATTTAATGCATCGTACAAAATTATCTTGAATTTCCTAAACAACACGTTGTAACTCGAAAAGATTTGGTGTTGCGTGTATGTCTAAGCGTGCAGCCTCAAAAGAGAATGCACAGGAGAGTTTACTCTCGATAGAATATGTAAGAACACCACGTTATAAGGAAATACAGTGTTGCAGAGTACATACAAATATGTACGTATTCGAAATACTTAAACTTTATGAGAAGAAATAACGCATTGTACAAAATTATCTTGTATTTTCTAAACAACACTATGTAATTCGAAATGATTTGATGTTACATGTATATCTAAATGTGTAGCATCAAAAGAGAACCCACTGGATAATTTTCTCTCGAAAAAATATGTCAGAATACCACGTTTTAAGGAAAACCCGCATCCTGCGAAATTATCTTGTTTTTCCTAAACAACACGCTGTAACTCGAAAAGCTTTGGTGTTGCGTGTATGTCTAAGCGTGTAGTCTCAAAAGAGAATGCACAGGAGAGTTTTCTCTCAAATGAATATGTAAGAATACCACATTATAAGGAAATACAATGTTGCAGATTAAAGACAAATACGTACGTATTAAAAATACTTAAGCTTTACAAGAAGAAATAACGCTTCGTACAAAATTATCTTGTATTTCCTAAACAACACGTTGTAACTTGTAAAGATTTGGTGTGGCGTGTATGTCTAAGCGTGCAGCCTCAAAAGAGAACGCACAGGAGAGTTCTCTCGAAAGATTATGTAAGAATACCACGTTATAAGGAAATACAGTGTTGCAGAGTAAAGACAAATACGTACGTATTAGAAATACTTAAACTTTACGAGAAGAAACAACGCATCGTAAAAAATTATCTTGTATTTCCTAAACACCACGATGTAACTCAAAAAGATTTTGGTGTTACATGTATGTCTAAACGTGTAGCATCAAAACAGAACCTACTGGAGAATTTTCTCATGAAAAAATATGTCAGAATACCACGTTTTAAGGAAAACCAGCATCCTGCGAAATTTTCTTGTTTTTTATTAAACAACACGTTGTAACTCGAAAAGCTTTGGTGTTGCCTGTATGTCTCAACATTTAGCCTCAAAAGAGAACGAACAGGAGAGTTTTGTCTCAAATGAATATGTAAGAATACCACGTTATAAGGAAATACAGTTTTGCAGAATAAAGACAAATACGTACATATTGTAAATACTTAACTTTACGAGAAGTAATGCATCGTGCAAAATTATCTTGTTTTTCCTAAACAACACGTTGTATCACGAAAAGATTTGGTGTTGCGTGTATGTCTAAGCTTGTAGCCTCAAAAGAGAATGCACAGGAGAGTTTTCTCTCGAAATATATGTCAGAATACTATGTTTTAAGGAAATTCTGCATCATTCGAAATTATGTTGTTTTTCTGAAACAACAGGTTTTAACACGAAAATCTTTGGTGTTGCGTGTATGTCTAAGCGTGTAGCCTCAAAAGAGAAAGCACAGGAGAGTTTTCTCTCGAATGAATATGTAAGAATACCACGTTATAAGGAAATACAGTGTTGTAAAGACAAATATGCACATATTAGAAATACTTAAACTTTACAAGAAGAAATAATGCATCATACAAAATTATCTTGTATTTCCTAAACAACTCCTTGTAACTCGAAAGATGTGGTGTTGCCTGTATGTCTAAATGTGTAGCCTCAAAAGACAACCCACAGGAGAATTTTGTCTCAAAAAAATATGTCAGAATACCACGTTTTAATGAAATCCCGCATCGTGCGAAATTATCTTGTTTTTCCTAAACGAATTGTTGTAACTCGAAAAGCTTTGGTGATGCGTGTACGTCTAAGTGTGTAGCCTCAAACGAGAACACACAGGAGAGTTTTCTCAAAAAAATATGTCAGAATACCACGTTTTATGGAAATCCCTCATCGTGCGAAATTATCTAATTTTTCATAAACAACATGTTTTAACTCGTAAAGCTTTGGTGTTGACTGTATGTTTAAGTGTGTAGCCTCAATATATAACGCACAGAAGAGTTTTCTCTCGAAAGAATATGTAAGAATACCACATTACAAATAAATACAGTGTTGCAGAGTAAAGACAAATACTTACGTATTAGAAATATTTAAACTTAGCCAGAAGAAATAACGCATCGTACAAAATTATCTTGTATTTCCTAAAAAAACACGTTGTAACTCGAAAAGATTTGGTGTTGCGTGTATGTCTAAGCGTGTAACCAAAAAAGAGAATGCACAGGAGAGTTTTCTCTCGAATGAATATGTAAGAATAACATGTTACAAGGAATACAGTGTTGCAGAGTAAAGACAAATACGTACGTAAAAGAAATACTTAAACTTTACGAGAAGAAATAACGAATTTTACAAAACTATCTTTTATTTCATAAAAAACACATTGTAACTCGAAAGATTTGGTGTTGCGTGTATGTCTAAACATGTAGCCTCAAAAGAGAACACACAGGTGAATTTTCCCTTGAAAAAATATGTCAGAATACCACATTTTAAGGAAATCCTGCATCGTGCGAAATTATCTTGTTTTTCCTAAACAACACGTAGTAACTCAAAGCTTTGGTGTTGCGTTTTTGTCTAAGCGTGCAGCTTCAAAAGAGAACACACAGGAGAGTTTTCTCTCGAAAGAATATGTAAGAATACCACTTTATAAGGAAATACAGTGTTGCAGAGTAAAGACAAATACGTACTTATTGGAAATACTTAAACTTTATGAGAAGAAATAATGCATCATGCAAAATTATCTTGTTTTTCCTAAACAACATGTTGTAACTCGAAAGGCTTTTGTGTTGCGTGTATGACTAAGCATGTAGCCTCAAAAAAGAACACACAGGAGAGTCTTCTCTCTAAAGAATATGTAAGAATACCACATTTAAGGAAATCCTGCATCGTGCGAAATTATCTTGTTTTTCCTAAACAACACATTTTAACTAGAAAAGCTTTGGCGTTGTGTGTATGTCTAAGTGTCTAGCCTCAAAAGAGAACGCACATGAGAGTTTTCTCTCGAAATAATATTTAAGAATACCATGTTTAAGGAAATACCGCATCTTGCGAAATTATCTTGTTTTTCCTAAACAACACGTTGTATCTCGAAATGCTTTGGTGTTGCGTGTATGTCTAAGCATGCAGCCTCAAAAGAGAATGCAAAGGAGAGTTTTGTCTCAAAAAATATGTAAGAATACCACGTTATAAGGAAATACAGTGTTACAGAGTAAAGACAGATACGTACATACTGGAAATACTTAAACTTTGCGAGAAGAAATAAAGCATCGTGCAAAATTATCTTGTTTTTCCTAAACAACACAATGTAACTCGAAAAGATTTGGTGTTGCGTGGATGTCTAAGCTTGTAGCCTCAAATGAGAACGCATAGGAGCGTTTTCTCTCAAAAAAATATGTCAGAATACCACGTTTTAAGGAAATCCCGCATCTTGCGAAATATCTTGCTTTTCCTAAACAACAAGTTGTAACTCGAAAAGCTTTGATGCTGCATGTATGTCTAAGTGTCTAGCCTCAAAAGAGAATGCACAGGAGAGTTTTCTCTCAAAATAATATGTAAGAATACCACGTTACAAGGAAATACAGTGTTGCAGAATAAAGACAAATATGTACGTATTAGAAATACTTAAACTTTACAAGAAGAAATAACGCATCATACAAAATTATCTTGTATTTCCTAAACAACACGTTGTAACTTGAAAAAATTTGGTGTTGCGTGTATGTCTAAATGTGTAGCCTCAAGAGCGAACACACAGGTGTATTTTCTCTTGAAAAAATATGTCAGAATACCACGTTTTAAGGTAATCCTACATCGTGCGAAATCATCTTGTTTTTCCTAAACAACATGTTGTAACTCGAAAAGCTTTTGTGTTGCGTGTATGTCTAATTGTGTAGCCTCAAAAGAGAACGCACAGGAGAGTTTTCTCTTGAAAAAAATATGTCAGAACACCACGTTTTAAGGAAAACCCACATCGTGCGAAATTGTCTTGTTTTTCCTAAACAACATGTTGTAACTCGAAATGCTTTGGTGTTGCCTGTATGTCTAAGCTTGCAGCCTCAAAAGAGAACGCACAGGAGAGTTTTCTCTCGAAAGAATATGTAAGAATACCACATTATAAGTAAATAAAGTATTGCAGAGTACAGACAAATACTTACGTATTGGAAATATTTAAACTTTATGAGAAATAACACATCGTGCAAATTCATATTGTTTTTCATAAACAACACATTGTAACTCGAAATGATTTGGTGTTGTTTGGATGTCTAAACATGTAGCCTCAAAAGAGAACGCATAGGAGAGTTTTCTCTCCAAAACATATGTCAAAATACCAGGTTTTAAGGAAATCCTACATCGTGCAAAATATCTTGCTTTTCCTAAACAACACGTTGTATCTCGAAAACCTTTGGTGCTGCATGTAAGTCTAAGTGTGTAGCCTCAAAAGAGAACGTACAGGAGAGTTTCTCTCGAAATAACATGTAAGGATACCACGTTTCAAGGAAATACAGTGTTGCAGAGTAAAGACATATACGTACGTATTAGAAATACCTAAACTTTATGAGAAGAAATGACGAATCTTACAAATTATCTTTTATTTCCCAAAATACACGTTGTAACTCGAAAAGATTTGGTGTTGTGTGTATGTCTAAACCTGTAGCCTCAAAAGAGAACACACAGGTGAATTTTCCCTTGAAAAAATATGTCAGAATACCACGTTTTAAGGAAATCCTGCATCGTACGAAATTATCTTGTTTTTCCTAAACAACACTTTGTAACATGAAAAGCTTTGGTGTAGCTTGTATGTCTCAGCGTGTAGCCTCAAAAGACAACACACAGGAGAGTTTTTCTCGAAAAATATGTCAGAATACCTCGTTTTATAGAAATCCTGCATCGTGCGAAATTATCTTTTTTTTCCTAAACAACGTGTTGTAACTCGAAAAGCTTTGGTGTTGTGTTTTTGTCAAAGCGTGCAGCCTCAAAAGAGAATGCACAGGAGAGTTTTCTCTCGACAGAATATGTAGGAATACCACGTTATAAGGAAAAATAGTGTTGCAGAGTAAAGACACATATGTATTTATTGGAAATACTTAATCTTTATGAGAAGAAATAACGCATCGTGAAAAATTATCATGTTTTTCCTAAACAACATGTTGTAACTCGAAAAGATTTGATGTTGCGTGTATGTCTAAGCGTTTAGCCTCAAAAGAGAATGCACAGGAGAGTTTTTTCTCGAAAAACTATATAAGAAAACTACGTTTTAAGGAAATCCCGCATCGTGCGTAATTATCTTGTTTTTCCTAAACAACACGTTGTAACTCGAAAAGCTTTGGTGTTGCGTGTATGTCTAAGCGTGTAGCCTCAAAAGAGAATGCACAGGAGAGTTTTCTCTCGAAAAAATATGTCAGAATACCACGTTTAAAGGAAATCCTTCATCATGCGATATTATCTTTTTTTTTTCCTAAACAACATGATTTAACTCGAAAATCTTTGGAGTTGCGAGTATGTCTAAGTGTGTAGCCTCAAAAGAGAATGCACAGGAGAGTTTTGTCTCACAAGAATATGTAAGAATACCACGTTACAAGGAATTACAGTTTTGCAGAGTAAAGACAAATATGTACATATTAGAAATACTTAAACTTTATGAGAAGAAATAATGCGTCGTACAAAATTATCTTGTATTTCCTAAACAACACATTGTAAGTCGAAAAGATTTGGTGTGGCGTGTATGTCTAAGCATTTAGCCTCAAAAGAAAATGCACAGGTGAGTTTTCTCTCAAAAGAATATGTAAGAATACCACGTTATAAGGAAATACAGTGTTGCAGATTAAGGACAAATACGTACGTATTAGAAATACTTAAAATTTACGGGAAGAAATAACACATCGTACAAAATTATCTTATATTTCCTAAACAACACGTTGTAACTCGAAAATATTTGGTGTTGTGTGTATGTCTAAGCATTTAGCCTCAAAAGAGAACGCAAAGGAGAGTTTACTGTCGTAAAAATATGTCAGAATACCACGTTTTAATGAAATCCCACATCGTGCTATATTATCTTGTTTTTCTTAAACAACACGTTGTAACTCGAAAAGCTTTGGTGTTGCGTGTATGTCTAAGTGTGTAGCATCAAAAGAGAATGCACAGGATAATTTTCTCTCGAAAGAATATGTAAGAATACCACATTATAAGGAAACACAGTGTTGCAGAGTAAAGACCAATACGTACGTATTAGAAATACTCAAACTTTATGAGAAGAAATAACGCATCATACAAAATTACCTTGTATTTGCTAAACAACACGTTGTAACTCGAAAAGCTTTGCTGTTGCGTGTATGTCTAAATGGGTAGCCTCAAAAGAGGACCGACAGGGGAATTTTCTCTAGAAAAAATATGTCAGAATACCACAATTTAAGGAAATCCTGCATCGTGCAAAATTATCTTGTTTTTCTAAAACAACACGTTGTAACTCGAAAAGGTTTGGTGTTGCTTGTATGTCTCAGTGTGTAGCCTCAAAAGACAATGCACAGGAGAGTTTTCTGTTAAAAAAAATATGTCAGAATACCAGGTTTTAAGGAAATCCTTCATCGTGCGAAATTATCTTGTTTTTCCTAAACAACATGTTTCAACTCGAAAAGTTGTGATGTTGCGTGTATGTCTAAGTGTGTAGCCTCAAAAGGGAATGCACAGGAGAGTTTTCTCTCGCAAGAATGTGTAAGAATACCATGTTGCAAGGAAATACAGTTTCGCAGAGTAAAGACAAAAATGTACATATTAGAAATACTTAACTTTACAATAAGAAATAATGCATCGTAAATAATAATCTTGTATTTCTTAAACAACACGTTGTAACTCGAAAGCATTTGGTGTTGTGTGTATGTCTAAATGTATAGCCTCAAAGGAGAACCAACAGGAGAATTTTCTCTCAAAAAATATGTCAGAATACCGCGTTTAATGAAAATCCTGCATCCTGAGAAATTATCTTGTTTTTCCTAAACAACACTTTGTAACATGAAAAGCTTTGGTGTAGCTTGTATGTCTCAGCGTGTCACCTCAAAAGAGAACGTACAGGAGAGTTTTTCTCGAAAAATATGTCAGAATACCACGTTTTAAAGAAATCCTGCATCTTGCGAAATTATCGTTTTTTTCCTAAACAACTTGTTGTAACTCGAAAAGCTTTGGTGTTGCGTTTTTGTCAAAGCGTGCAGCCTCAAAAGAGAATGCACAGGAGAGTTTTCTCTTGACAGAATATGTAAGAATACCACGTTATAAGGAAATATAGTGTTGCAGTGTAAAGACACATACGTATGTCTTGGAAATACTTAATCTTTATGAGAAGAAATAACGCATCCTGCAAAATAATCATGTTTTTCCTAAACAACATGTTGTAACTCGAAAAGCTTTGGTGTTGCGTTTATGTCTAAGTGTTTAGCCTCAAAAGAGAACGCACAGGAGAGTTTTCTCTCGAAAAACTATGTCAGAAAACCACGTTTTAAGTAAATCACGCATAGTGCGAAATTATCTGGTTTTTCAGAAACAACACGTTGTAATTAGAAAATATTTGGTATTGCGTGAGTGTCTAAGCTTGTAGTCTCAAAAAGGGAATGCACAGGAGTGTTTTCTCTCAAAAGAAAATGAAAGAATACCACGTAATAAGAAAATACATTGTTGAAGATTAAAGAGAAAGACATACGTATTAGAAATACTTAAACATTACAAGAAGAAATAACGCATCATACAAAATTATCTTGTATTTCCTAAACAACATGTTGTAACTCGAAATAATTTGGTGTTGCATGTATGTCTAAGCGTTTAGCCTCAAAACAGAATGCACAGGAGAGTTTTTTGTCGAAAAAATATGTCAGAATACCACGTTTTAAGGAAATCCCGCATTGTGCGATATTATCTTGTTTTTCTTAAACAACACGTTGTAACTCGAAAAGCTTTGGTGTTGCGTGTATGTCTAAGCATGTAGCCTCAAAAGAGAACGCACAGGAGAGTTTCCTCTCTAAAGAATTGTCAGAATACCACGTTACATGGAAATACAGTGTTGCAAAGTAAAGACAAATATGTACGTATTAGAAATACTTAAACTTTACGAGAAGAAATAAGGCATCGTAAAAAATAATCTTGTATTTCCTAAATAACATGTTGTAACTCAAAAAGATTTGGTGTTGTGTGTATGTCTAAATGTGTAGCCTCAAAAGAAAACCAACAGGAGAATTTTCTCTCGGAAATATATGTCAGAATACCATGTTATACGAAAATCATGCATCATGTGAAATTATCTTGTTTTTCCTAAACAACACTTTGTAACTTGAAAAGCTTTGGTGTAGCTTGTATGTTTCAGCGTGTAACCTCAAAATAGAACACACAGGAGAGTTTTTCTCGAAAAATATGTCAGAATACGACGTTTTATAAAAATCCTGCATCGTGCGAAATTATCTTTTTTTTTCTAAACAACTTTTTGTAACTCGAAAAGCTTTGGTGTTGTGTTTTTGTCAAAGAGTGCAGCTTCAAAAGGGAATGCACAGGAGAGTTTTCTCTCGACAGAATATGTAAGAATACCACGTTATAAGGAAATATAGTGTTGCAGAGTAAAGACACATATGTATGTATAGGAAATACTTAATCTTTATGAGAAGAAATAACGCATCGTGCAAAATTATCATGTTTTTCCTAAACAACATGTTGTAACTCGAAAAGATTTGGTGTTGCACGTATGTCTAAGCGTTTAGCCTCAAAAGAGAATACACAGGAGAGTTTTCTCTCAAAACACTATGTCAGAAAACCAAGTTTTAAGGAAATCCCGCATCCTGTGAAATTATCTTGTTTTTCCTAAACAACACATTGTAACTCGAAAAGCTTTGGTGTTGCGTGTAGGTCTAAGCATGTAGCCTCAAAAGAGAACGCATAGGAGAGTTTTCTCTCAAAAAAATATGTCAGAATACCACGTTTTAAGGAAATCCTTCATCATGTGAAATTATCTTTTTTTTCCTAAACAACATGTTTTAACTCGAAAAGCTTTGGAGTTGGGAGTATGTCTAAGTGTGTAGCTTCAACAGAAAATGCACAGGAGAGTTTTCTCTCGCAACAATATGTAAGAATACCACGTTACAAGGAAATACAGTTTTGCAGAGTAAAGACAAATATGTACATATTAGAAATACTTAAACTTTATGAGAAGAAATAATGTGTCGTACAAAATTATCTTGTATTTCCTAAACAACACGTTGTAACTCGAAAAGATTTGGTGTGCCGTGTATGTTTAAGCGTTTAGCCACAAAAGAAAACGCACAGGAGTGTATTCTCTCAAAAGAATATGGAAGAATAACAGGTTATAAGGAAATACAGTGTTGCAGATTAAGGACAAATACTTATGTATGAGAAATACTTAAACTTTACAGGAAGAAATAATGCATCGTACAAAATTATCTTATATTTCCTAAACAACACGTTGTAACTCGAAAATATTTGGTGTTGCGTGTATGTCTAAGAATTTAGCCTCAAAAGAGAACGCAAAGGAGAGTTTACTGTCATAAAAATATGTCAGAAAACCACGTTTTAATTAAATCCCGCATTGTGCGATATTATCTTGTTTTTCTTAAACAACATGTTGTAACTCGAAAAGCTTTGGTGTTGCGTGTATGTCTAAGCATGTAGCATCAAAAGTGAACGCACAAGATAGTTTTCTCTGGAAAGAATATGTAAGAATACCACATTATAAGGAAATACAGTATTGCAGAGTAAAGACCAATACGTACATATTAGAAATACTCAAACTTTATGAGGATAAATAACGCATTATACAAAATTATCTTGTATTTCCTAAACAACACGTTGTAACTCGAAAAGATTTGGTGTTGCGTGTATGTCTAAACAGGTAGCCTCAAAAGAGAATCGACAGGAGAATTTTCTCTAGAACAAATATGTCAGAATACCACGATTTAAGGAAATCCTGCATCGTGCAAAATTATCTTGTTTTTCTAAAACAACACGTTGTAACTCGAAAAGGTTTGGTGTTGCTTGTATGTCTCAGTGTGTAGCCTCGAAAGATAATGCACAGGAGAGTTTTCTGTTGAAAAAATATGTCAGAATACCACTTTTAAGGAAATCCTTAATCGTGCGAAATTATCTTGTTTTAACTAGACACCATGTTTTAACTCAAAAAGTTGTGATGTTGCATGTATGTCTAAATGTGTAGTCTCAAGAGAGAATGCACAGGAGAGTTTTCTCTCGTAAGAATTTGTAAGAATACCATGTTACAAGGAAATACAGTTTTGCAGAGTAAAGACAAAAACGTACATATTAGAAATACTTAAACTTTACAAGAAGAAATAATGGATCGTACAAAATTATCTTGTGTTTCTTAAACAACACGATGTAACTTGAGAAGATTTAGTGTTGCTTGTATGTCTAAGCATTTAGCCTCAAAAGAGAACGCACAGGAGAGTTTTTGGTCGAAAAAATATGTCAGAATACCACGTTTTAAGGAAATCCCGCATCGTGCGATATTGTCTTGTTTTTCTTAAACAACACGTTGTAACTCGAAAAGCGTTGGTGTTGCGTGTATGTCTAAGCGTGTAGCCTCAAAAGAGATCGCACAGGAGAGTTTTCTCTTGAAAGAATATGTAAGAATACCACGTTATATGGAAATACAGTGTTGCAGAGTAAAGACAAATATGTACGTATTAGAAAAACTTAAACTTTACGAGAAGAAATAAGGCATCGTAAAAAATAATCTTGTATTTCCTAAACAACACGTTGTAACTCGAAAAGATTTGATGTTGTGTGTATGTCTAAATGTGTAGCCTCAAAGAAAACCAACAGGAGAATTTTCTCTCGAAAATATATGTCAGAATACCATGTTATACGAATATCATGCATCGTGCGAAATTATCTTGTTTTTCTTAAACAACACTTTGCAACTTGAAAATCTTTGGTGTAGCTTGTATGTCTCAGCGTGTAGCCTCAAAATAGAACACACAGGAGAGTTTTTCTCGAAAAATAAGTCAGAATACGACGTTTTATAAAAATCCTGCATCGTGCAAAATTATCTTTTTTTTCCCTAAACAACTTGTTGTAACTCGAAAAGCTTTGGTGTTGTGTTTTTGTCAAAGAGTGCAGCTTCAAAAGGGAATGCACAGGAGAGTTTTCTCTCGAAAGAATATGTAAGAATACCACGTTATAAGGAAATATAATGTTGCAGAGTAAAGACACATACCTATGTATTGGAAATACTTAATCTTTATGAGAAGAAATAACGGATCGTGCAAAATTATCATGTTTTTCCTAAACAACATGTTGTAACTCGAAAAGATTTGGTGTTGCACCTATGTCTAAGCGTTCAGCCTCAAAAGAGAATGCACAGGAGAGTTTTCTCTCGAAAAACTATGTCAAAAAACCAAGTTTTAAGGAAATCCCGCATCGTGCGAAATTATCTTGTTTTTCCTAAACAACACATTGTAACTCGAAAAGCTTTGGTGTTGCGTGTATGTCTAAGCGTGTAGCCTCAAAAGAGAACGCACAGGAGAGTTTTCTCTCGAAAAAATATGTCAGAATACCACGTTTTAAGGAAATCTTTCATCATGCGAAATTATCTTTTTTTTCCTAAACAACATGTTTTAACTCGAAAAGCTTTGGTGTTGTGAGTATGTCTAAGTGTGTAGCTTCAACAGAAAATGCACAGGAGAGTTTTCTCTCGCAAGAATATGTAAGAATACCACGTCACAAGGAAATACAGTTTTGCAGAGTAAAGACAAATATGTACATATTAGAAATACTTAAACTTTATGAGAACAAATAATGTGTCATAAAAAATTATCTTGTATTTCCTAAACAACACATTGTAACTCGAAAATATTTAGTGTGGCGTGTATTTTCAAGCGTTTAGCCTCAAAAGAAAACACACAGGAGTGTATTCTCTCGAAAGAATATGTAAGAATACCACGTTATAAGGAAATACAGTGTTGCAGATTAAGGACAAATACTTATGTATTAGAAACACTTAAACTTTACAGGAAGAAATAATGCATCGTACAAAATTATCTTATATTTCCTAAACAACACGTTGTAACTCGAAAATATTTGGTGCTGCGTGTATGTCTAAGAATTTAGCCTCAAAAGAGAACGCAAAGGAGAGTTTACTGTCGTAAAAATATGTCAGAATACCATGTTTTAATGAAATCCCGCCTTGTGCGATATTATCTTGTTTTTCTTAAACAACACGTTGTAACTCGAAAAGCTTTGGTGTTGCGTGTATGTCTAAGCGTGTAGCATCAAAAGTGAACGCACAAGATAGTTTTCTCTGGAAAGAATATGTAAGAATACCACATTATAAGGAAATACAGTGTTGCAGAGTAAAGACCAATAGGTACATATTAGAAATACTCAAACTTTATGAGGATAAATAACGCATTATACAAAATTATCTTGTATTTCCTAAACAGCACGTTGTAACTCGAAAAGATTTGGTGTTGCGTGTATGTCTAAATGGGTAGCCTCAAAAGAGAACCGACAGGAGAATTTTCTCTAGAAAAAATATGTCAGAATATCACAATTTAAGGAAATCCTGCATCGTGCAAAATTATCTTGTTTTTCTAAAACAACACGTTGTAACTCGAAAAGGTTTGGTGTTGCTTGTATGTCTCAGTGTGTAGCCTCGAAAGACAATGCACAGGAGAGTTTTCTGTGGAAAAAATAAGTCAGAATACCACGTTTTAAGGAAATCCTTCATCGTGCAAAATTATCTTGTTTTAACTAAACAACATGTTTTAACTCGAAAAGTTGTGATGTTGCGTGTATATCTAAGTGTGTAGCCTCAAAAGAGAATGCACAGGAGAGTTTTCTCTCGTAAGAATTTGTATGAATACCATGTTACAAGGAAATACAGTTTCGCAGAGTAAAGACAAAAACGTACATATTAGAAATACTTAAATTTTACAAGAAGAAATAATGGATCGTACAAAATTATCTTGTATTTCTTAAACAACACGATGTAACTCGAAAAGATTTGGTGTTGCGTTTATGTCTAAGTATTTAGCCTCAAAAGAGAACGCACAGGAGAGTTTTTGGTCGAAAAAATATGTGAGAATACCACGTTTTAAGGAAATCCCGCATCATGCGATATTATCATGTTTTTCTTAAACAACACGTTGTAAGTCGAAAAGCGTTGGTGTTGCGTGTATGTCTAAGCGTGTAGCCTCAAAAGAGAACACACAGGAGAGTTTTCTCTCGAAAGAATATGTAAGAATACCACGTTATAAGGTAATACATTGTTGGAGGGTAAAGACAAATACGTACGTATTAGACATACTTAAACTTTACGAGAAGAAATAAGGCATCGTAAAAAATAATCTTGTATTTCCTAAACAACACGTTGTAACTCGAAAGCATTTGGTGTTTTGTGTATGTCTAAATGTGTAGCCTCAAAAGAGAACCAACAGGAGAATTTTTCTCTCAAAAAAATATGTCAGTATACCGCGTTTTATGAAAATCCTGCATCCTGGGAATTTATCTTGGTTTTCCTAACCAACACTTTGTAACATGAAAACCTTTGCTGTAGCTAGTATGTCTCAGCGTGTCGCCTCAAAAGAGAACACACAGGAGAGTTTTTCTCGAAAAATATGTCAGATTACCACGTTTTAAAGAAATCCTGCATCGTGCAAAATTATCTTTTTTTTTCCTAAACAACTTGTTGTAACTCGAAAAGCGTTGGTGTTGCGTTTTTGTCAAAGCGTGCAGCCTCAAAAGAGAATGCACAGGAGAGTTTGATCTTGACAGAATATGTAAGAATACCACGTTATAAGGAAATATAGTGTTGCAGAGTAAAGACACATACATATGTCTTGGAAATACTTAATCTTTATGAGAAGAAATAACGCATCGTAAAAAATTATCATGTTTTTCCTAAACAATATGTTGTAACTCGAAAATATTTGATGTTGCGTGTATGTCTAAGCGCTTAGCCTCAAAAGAGAACGCACAGGAGAGTTTTCTCTCAAAAAACTATGTCAGAATACCACGTTTTAAGGAAATCACGCATAGTGCGAAATTATCTGGTTTTTCTGAAACAACACATTGTAATTCGAAAATATTTTTTGTTGTGTGTATGTCTAAGCGTGTAGCCTCAAAAAGAGAATACACAGGAGTGTTTTCTCTCGAAAAAAAATGTAAGAATACCACGTTATAAGGAAATGCATTTTTGAAGATTAAAGAGAAATACATACGTATTAGAAATTCTTAAACTTTACAAGTAGAAATAACGCATCATACAAAATTATCTTGTATTTCCAAAACAACACGTTGTAACTCGAAATAATTTGGTGTTGCATGTATGTCTAAGCGTTTAGCCTCAAAAGAGAATGCACAGGAGAGATTTTTGTTGAAAAAATATGTCAAAATACCACGTTTTAAGGAAATCCCGCATCGTGTGATATTATCTTGTTTTTCTTAAACAACACGTTGTAACTCGAAAAGCTTTGGTGTTGCGTGTATGTCTAAGCGTGTAGCCTCAAACGAGAACGCACAGGAGAGTTTTCTCTCGAAAGAATATGTAAGAATACCACGTTATAAAGAAATACAGTGTTGCAGATTAAGGACAAATACTTATGTATTAGAAATACTTAAACTTTACAGGAAGAAATAATGCATCGTACAAAATTATCTTATTTTTCCTAAACAACACGTTGTAACTCGAAAATATTTGGTGTTGCGTGTATGTCTAAGAATTTAGCCTCAAAAGAGAACGCACAGGAGAGATTTTTGTCGAAAAAATATGTCAGAATACCACGTTTTAAGGAAATCCCGCTTTGTGCGATATTATCTTGTTTTTCTTAAACAACACGATGTAACTCGAAAAGCATTGGTGTTGCTTGTATGTCTAAGCGTGTAGCCTCAAAAGAGAACGCACAGGAGAGTTTTCTCTCGAAAGAATTGTCAGAATACCACGTTATATGGAAATACAGTGTTGCAGAGTAAAGACAAATATGTACGTATTAGAAATACTTAAACTTTACGAGAAGAAATAAGGCATCGTAAAAAATAATCTTGTATTTCCTAAACAACACGTTGTAACTCGAAAAGATTTGATGTTGTGTGTATGTCTAAATGTGTAGCCTCAAAAGAAAACCAACAGGAGAATTTTCTCCCGAAAATATATGTCAGAATACCATGTTATACGAAAATCATGCATCGTGCGAAATTATCTTGTTTTTCCTAAACAACACTTTGTAACTTGAAAAACTTTGGTGTAGCTTGTATGTCTCAGCGTGTAGCCTCAAAAGAGTACACACAGGAGAGTTTTTCTCGAAAAATATGTCAGAATACCACGTTTTATAGAAATCCTGCATCGTGCGAAGTTATCTTTTTTTTCCTAAACAACTTGTTGTAACTCGAAAAGCTTTTGTGTTGTGTTTTTGTAAAAGCATGGAGCCTCAAAACAGAATGCACAGGAGAGTTTTCTCTTGACAGAATATGTAAGAATACCACGTTATAAGGAAATATAGTGTTGCAGAGTAAAGACACATATATATGTATTGGAAATAATTAATCTTTATTAGAAGAAATAACGCATCGTGCAAAATTATCATGTTTTTCCTAAACAACATGTTGTAACTCGAAAAGATTTGGTGTTTCGTGTATGTCTAAGCGTTTAGCCTCAAAAGAGAATGCACAGGAGAGTTTACTCTCGAAAAACTATGTCAGAAAACCACGTTTTAAGGAAATCTGCATCGTGCAAAATTATCTTGTTTTTCCTAAACAACACATTGTAACTCGAAAAGCTTTGGTGTTGCGTGAATGTCTAAGCGTGTAGCCTCAAAAGAGAACGCACAGGAGAGTTTTCTCTAGAAAAAATATGTCAGAATACCACGTTTTAAGGAAATCCTTCATCATGTGAAATTATCTTTTTTTTTCCTAAACAACATGTTTTAACTCGAAAAGCTTTGGAGTTGCGAGTATGTCTAAGTGTGTAGCTTCAACAGAGAATGCACAGGAGAGTTTTCTCTCGCAAGAATATGTAAGAATACCACGTTTAAAGGAAATACAGTTTTGCAGAGTAAAGACAAATATGTACATATTAGAAATACTTAAACTTTATGAGAAGAAATAATACATCGTACAAAATTATCTTGTATTTCCTAAACAACACATTGTAACTCGAAAAGATTTGGTGTGGCGTGTATGTTTAAGCGTTTAGCCTCAAAAGAAAATGCACAGGAGAGTTTTCTCTCGAAAGAATATGTAAGAATACCACGTTATAAGGAAATACAGTGTTGCAGATTAAGGACAAATACTTATGTATTAGAAATGCTTAAACTTTACAGGAAGAAATAATGCATCGTACAAAATTATCTTATATTTCCTAAACAACACGTTGTAACTCGAAAATATTTGGTGTTGCGTGTATGTCTAAGAATTTAGCCTCAAAAGAGAACGCAAAGGAGAGTTTACTGTCGTAAAAATATGTCAGAATACCACGTTTTAATGAAATCCCGCATTGTGCGATATTATCTTGTTTTTCTAAAACAACACGTTGTAACTCGAAAAGCTTTGGTGTTGTGTGTCTGTCTAAGCTTGTAGCATCAAAAGTGAATGCACAAGATAGTTTTCTCTGGGAAGAATATGTAAGAATACCACATTATAAGGAAATACAGTGTTGCAGAGTAAAGACCAATACGTACATATTAGAAATACTCAAACTTTATGAGGATAAATAACGCATTATACAAAATTATCTTCTATTTCCTAAACAACACGTTGTAACTCGAAAAGATTTGGTGTTGCGTGTATGTCTAAACGGGTAGCCTCAAAAGAGAACCGACAGGAGAATTTTCTGTAGAAAAAATATGTCAGAATACCACGATTTAAGGAAATCCTGCATCGTGCAAAATTATCTTGTTTTTCTAAAACAACACGTTGTAACTCGAAAAGGTTTGGTGTTGCTTGTATGTCTCAGTGTGTAGCCTCGAAAGACAATGCACAGGAGAGTTTTCTGTTGAAAAAATATGTCAGAATACCACGTTTTAAGGAAATCCTTCATCGTGCGAAATTATCTTGTTTTAACTAAACAACATGTTTTAACTCGAAAAGTTGTGATGTTGCGTGTATGTCTAAGTGTGTAGCCTCAAAAGAGAATGCACAGGAGAATTTTCTCTCGTAAGAATTTGTAAGAATATCATGTTACAAGGAAATACAGTTTCGCAGAGTAAAGACAAATCGTACATATTAGAAATATTTAAACTTTACGAGAAAAAATAATGGATCGTAAAAAATTATCTTGTGTTTCTTAAACAACACGATGTAACTCGAAAAGATTTGGTGTTTCGTGTATGTCTAAGCATTTAGCCTCAAAAGAGAACGCACAGGAGAGTTTTTGGTCGAAAAAATATGTCAGAATACCACTTTTTAAGGAAATCCCGCATCGTGCGATATTATCTTGTTTTTCTTAAACAACACGTTGTAACTCGAAAAGCGTTGGTATTGCGTGTATGTCTAAGCGTGTAGCCTCAAAAGAGAACACACAGGAGAGTTTTCTCTCGAAAGAATATGTAAGAATACCACGTTATAAGGTAATACATTGTTGGAGAGTAAAGACAAATACGTACGTATTAGAAATACTTAAACTTTACGAGAAGAAATAAGGCATCA
Organism: Apodemus sylvaticus; assembly: GCF_947179515.1. Taxonomy (NCBI): domain Eukaryota; kingdom Metazoa; phylum Chordata; class Mammalia; order Rodentia; family Muridae; genus Apodemus; species Apodemus sylvaticus. The sequence continues at coordinate 63,131,410 of NC_067492.1, read as the reverse complement.
TAAAAAATAATCTTGTATTTCCTAAACAACACGTTGTAATTCGAAAGCATTTGGTGTTTTGTATATGTCTAAATGTGTAGCCTAAAAAAGAACCAACAGGAGAATTTTCTCTCAAAAAAACATGTCAGTATACCGCGTTTTATGAAAATCCTGCATCCTGGGAAATTATCTTGTTTTTCCTAACCAAAACTTTGTAACATGAAAACCTTTGGTGTAGATTGTATGTCTCACCGTGTCGCCTCAAAAGACAACACACATGAGAGTTTTTCTCGAAATATATGTCAGAATACCACGCTTTAAAGAAATCCTGCATCGTGCGAAATTTTCTTTTTTGTCCTAAACAACTTGTTGTAACTCGAAAAGCGTTGGTGTTGCATTTTTGTCAAAGCGTGCAGCCTCAAAAGAGAACGCACAGGAGAGTTTGCTCTCGACAGAATATGTAAGAATACCAAGTTATAAGGAAATTTAGTGTTGCAGAGTAAAGACACATACGTATATCTTGGAAATACTTAATCTTTATGAGAAGAAATAACGCATCATGCAAAATTATCATGTTTTTCCTAAACAACATGTTGTAACTCGAAAATATTTGGTGTTGCGTGTATGTCTAAGCCCTTAGCCTCAAAAGAGAACGCACAGGAGAATTTTCTCTCGAAAAACTATGTCAGAATACCACATTTTAAGGAAATCACGCATAGTGCGAAATTATCTGGTTTTTCTGAAACAACACATTGTAATTCGAAAATATTTGGTGTTGCGTGTATGTCTAAGCGTGTAGCCTCAAAAAGAGAATACACAGGAGTGTTTTCTCTCGAAAGAAAATGTAAGAATACCACGTTATAAGGAAATACATTTTTGAAGATTAAAGAGAAATACGTACATATTAGAAATACTTAAACTTACAAGAAGAAATAACGCATCATGCAAAATTATCTTGTATTTCCTAAACAACACGTTGTAACTCGAAATAATTTGGTGTTGCATGTATGTCTAAGCGTTTAGCCTCAAAAGAGAATGCACAGGAGAGATTTTTGTCGAAAAAATATGTCAGAATACCACGTTTTTAAGGAAATCCCGCATCGTGCAATATTATCTTGTTTTTCTTAAACAACACGTTGTAAATCGAAAGCTTTGGTGTTGTGTGTATGTCTAAGCGTGTAGCCTCAAAAGAGAATGCACAGGAGAGTTTTCTCTCAAAAGAATTGTCAGAATACCACGTTATATGGAAATACAGTGTTGCAGAGTAAAGACAAATATGTACGTATTAGAAATATTTAAACTTTAGGAGAAGAAATAAGGCATCGCAAAAAATAATCTTGTATTTCCTAAACAACACGTTTTAACTCGAAAAGATTTGATGTTGTGTGTATGTCTAAATGTGTAGCCTCAAAAGAAAACCAACAGGAGAATTTTCTCTTGAAAATATATGTCAGAATACCATGTTATACGAAAATCATGCATCGTGCGAAATTATCTTGTTTTTCCTAAACAACACTTTGTAACTTGAAAAGCTTTGGTGTAGCTTGTATGTCTCAGCATGTAGCCTCAAAAGAGTACACACAGGATAGTTTTTCTCGAAAAATATGTCAGAATACCACGTTTTATAAAAATCCTGCATCGTTCGAAATTATCTTTTTTTTTTCCCTAAACAACTTGTTGTAACTCGAAAAGCTTTGGTGTTGTGTTTTTGTCAAAGAGTGCAGCCTCAAAAGAGAATGCACAGGAGAGTTTTCTCTCGACAGAATATGTAAGAATACCACGTTATAAGGAAATATAGTGTTGCAGAGTAAAGACACATACGTATGTCTTGGAAATACTTAATCTTTATGAGAAGAAATAACGCATCGTACAAAATTATCATGTTTTTTCTAAACAACATGTTGTAACTCGAAAATATTTGGTGTTGCGTGTATGTCTAAGCGCTTAGCCTCAAAAGAGAATGCACAGGAGAGTTTTCTCTCGAAAAACTATGTCAGAATACCACGTTTTAAGGAAATCACGCATAGTGCGAAATTATCTGGTTTTTCTGAAACAACACATTGTAATTCGAAAATATTTTTTGTTGCGTGTATGTCTAAGCGTGTAGCCTCAAAAAGAGAATACACAGGAGTGTTTTCTCTCGAAAGAAAATGTTTGAATACCACGTTATAAGGAAATACATTTTTGAAGATTAAAGAGAAATACATACGTATTAGAAATACTTAAACTTTACAAGAAGAAATAACGCATCATACAAAATTATCTTGTATTTCCTAAACAACACGTTGTAACTCGAAATAATTTGGTGTTGCATGTATGTCTAAGCGTTTAGCCTCAAAAGAGAATGCACAGGAGATATTTTTGTCGAAAAAATATGTCAGAATACCACGTTTTAAGGAAATCCCGCATTGTGCGATATTATCTTGTTTTTCTTAAACAACACGATGTAACTCGAAAAGCTTTGGTGTTGCGTGTATGTCTAAGCGTGTAGCCTCAAAAGAGAACGCACAGGAGAGTTTTCTCTCGAAAGAATTGTCAGAATACCACGTTATATGGAAATACAGTGTTGCAGAGTAAAGACAAATATGTACGTATTAGAAATACTTAAACTTTACGAGAAGAAATAAGGCATCGTAAAAAATAATCTTGTATTTCCTAAACAACACGTTGTAACTCGAAAAGATTTGATGTTGTGTGTATGTCTAAATGTGTAGCCTCAAAAGAAAACCAACAGGAGAATTTTCTCTCGAAAATATATGTCAGAATACCATGTTATACGAAAATCATGCATCGTGCGAAATTATCTTGTTTTTCCTAAACAACACTTTGTAACTTGAAAAGCTTTGGTGTAGCTTGTATTTCTCAGCGTGTAGCCTCAAAAGAGTACACACAGGAGAGTTTTTCTCGAAAAATATGTCAGAATACCACGTTTTATAGAAATCCTGCATCGTGCGAAGTTATCTTTTTTTTTTTCCTAAACAACTTGTTGTAACTCGAAAAGCTTTGGTGTTGTGTTTTTGTCAAAGCGTGGAGCCTCAAAAGAGAATGCACAGGAGAGTTTTCTCTTGACAGAATATGTAAGAATACCACGTTATAAGGAAATATAGTGTTGCAGAGTAAAGACACATACGTATGTATTGGAAATAATTAATCTTTATGAGAAGAAATAACGCATCCTGCAAAATTATCATGTTTTTCCTAAACAACATGTTGTAACTCGAAAATATTTGGTGTTTCGTGTTTGTCTAAGCGTTTAGCCTCAAAAGAGAATGCACAGGAGAATTTACTCTCCAAAAACTATGTCAGAAAACCACGTTTTAAGGAAATCAGCATCGTTCAAAATTATCTTGTTTTTCCTAAACAACACGTTGTAAGTCGAAAAGCTTTGGTGTTGCGTGTATGTCTAAGCGTGTAGCCTCAAAAGAGAACGCACAAGAGAGTTTTCTCTCGAAAAAATATGTCAGAATACCACGTTTTAAGGAAATCCTTCATCATGTGAAATTATCTTTTTTTTCCTAAACATCATGTTTTAACTCGAAAAGCTTTGGAGTTGCGCGTATGTCTAAGTGTGTAGCTTCAACAGAGAATGCACAGGAGAGTTTTCTCTCGCAAGAATATGTAAGAATACCATGTTACAAGGAAATACAGTTTTGCAGAGTAAAGACAAATATGTACATATTAGAAATACTTAAAATTTATGAGAAGAAATAATACATCGTACAAAATTATCTTGTATTTCCTAAACAACACATTGTAACTCGCAAAGATTTGGTGTGGCGTGTATGTTTAAGCGTTTAGCCTCAAAAGAAAACGCACAGGAGAGTTTTTTCTCGAAAGAATATGTAAGAATACCACGTTATAAGGAAATACAGTGTTGCAGATTAAGGACAAATACTTATGTATTAGAAATACTTAAAGTTTACAGGAAGAAATAATGCATCGTACAAAATTATCTTATATTTCCTAAACAACACGTTGTAACTCGAAAATATTTGGTGTTGCATGTATGTCTAAGAATTTAGCCTCAAAAGAGAACGCAAAGGAGAGTTTACTGTCGTAAAAATATGTCAGAATACCACGTTTTAATGAAATCCAGCATTGTGCGATATTATCTTGTTTTTCTTAAACAACACGTTGTAACTCGAAAAGCTTTGGTGTTGCGTGTATGTCTAAGCTTGTAGCATCAAAAGTGAACGCACAAGATAGTTTTCTCTGGGAAGAATATGTAAGAATACCACATTATAAGGAAATACAGTGTTGCAGAGTAAGACCAATATGTACATATTAGAAATACTCAAACTTTATGAGGATAAATAACGCATTATACAAAATTATCTTGTATTTCCTAAACAACACGTTGTAACTCGAAAAGATTTGGTGTTGCGTGTATGTCTAAACGGGTAGCCTCAAAAGAGAACTGACAGGAGAATTTTCTCTAGAAAAAAATATGTCAGAACACCACGATTTAAGGAAATCCTGCATCGTGCAATATTATCTTGTTTTTCTAAAACAACACGTTGTAACTCGAAAAGGTTTGGTGTTGCTTGTATGTCTCAGTGTGTAGCCCCGAAAGACAATGCACAGGAGAGTTTTCTGTTGAAAAAATATGTCAGAATACCACGTTTTAAGGAAATACTTCATCGTGCGAAATTATGTTGTTTTAACTAAACAACATGTTTTAACTCGAAAAGTTGTGATGTTGCGTGTATGTCTAAGTGTGTAGCCTCAGAAGAGAATGCACAGGAGAGTTTTCTCTCGTAAGAATTTGTAAGAATACCATGTTACAAGGAAATACAATTTCGCAGAGTAAAGACAAAAACGTACATATTAGAAATATTTAAACTTTACGAGAAAAAATAATGGATCGTAAAAAATTATCTTGTGTTTCTTAAACAACACGATGTAACTCGAAAAGATTTGGTGTTTCGTGTATGTCTAAGCATTTAGCCTCAAAAGAGAACGCACAGGAGAGTTTTTGGTCAAAAAAAATATGTCAGAATACCACGTTTTAAGGAAATCCCGCATCGTGCGATATTATCTTGTTTTTCTTAAACAACACGTTGTAACTCGAAAAGCGTTGGTGTTGCGTGTATGTCTAAGCGTGTAGCCTCAAAAGAGAACACACAGGAGAGTTTTCTCTCGAAAGAATATGTAAGAATACCACGTTATAAGGTAATACATTGTTGGAGAGTAAAGACAAATACGTACGTATTAGAAATACTTAAACTTTACGAGAAGAAATAAGGCATCGTAAAAAATAATCTTGTATTTCCTAAACAACACGTTGTAATTCAAAAGCATTTGGTGTTTTGTATATGTCTAAATGTGTAGCCTCAAATGAGAACCAACAGGAGAATTTTCTCTCAAAAAAAAAAAAAAAAAAACATGTCAGTATACCGCGTTTTATGAAAATCCTGCATCCTGGGAAATTATCTTGTTTTTCCTAACCAACACTTTGTAACATGAAAACCTTTGCTGTAGCTTGTATGTCTCACCGTGTCGCCTCAAAAGAGAACACACATGAGAGTTTTTCTCGATATATATGTCAGAATACCACGCTTTAAAGAAATCCTGCATCGTGCGAAATTACCTTTTTTTTTTCCTAAACAACTTGTTGTAACTAGAAAAGCGTTGGTGTTGTATTTTTGTAAAAGCGTGCAGCCTCAAAAGAGAATGCACAGTAGAGTTTGCTCTCGACAGAATATGTAAGAATACCAAGTTATAAGGAAATTTAGTGTTGCAGAGTAAAGACACATGCGTATGTCTTGGAAATACTTAATCTTTATGAGAAGAAATAATGCATCTTGCAAAATTATCATGTTTTTCCTAAACAACATGTTGTAACTCGAAAATATTTGGTGTTGCGTGTATGTCTAAGCGCTTAGCCTCAAAAGAGAACGCACAGGAGAATTTTCTCTCGAAAAACTATGTCAGAATACCACGTTTTAAGGAAATCACGCATAGTGCGAAATTATCTGGTTTTTCTGAAACAACACATTGTAATTCGAAAATATTTGGTGTTGCCTCTATGTCTAAGCGTGTAGCCTCAAAAAGAGAATACACAGGAGTGTTTTCTCTCGAAAGAAAATGTAAGAATACCACGTTATAAGGAAATACATTTTTGAAGATTAAAGAGAAATACATACCTATTAGAAATACCTAAACTTTACAAGAAGAAATAACGCATCATACAAAATTATCTTGTATTTCCTAAACAACACGTTGTAACTCGAAATAATTTGGTGTTGCATGTATGTCTAAGCGTTTAGCCTCAAAAGAGAATGCACAGGAGATATTTTTGTCGAAAAAATATGTCAGAATACCACGTTTTAATGAAATCCCGCATTGTGCAATATTATCTTGTTTTTCTTAAACAACACGTTGTAAATCGAAAGCTTTGGTGTTGCATGTATGTCTAAGCGTGTAGCCTCAAAAGAGAATGCACAGGAGAGTTTTCACTCAAAAGAATTGTCAGAATACCACGTTATATGGAAATACAGTGTTGCAGAGTAAAGACAAATATGTACGTATTAGAAATACTTAAACTTTACGAGAAGAAATAAGGCATCGTAAAAAATAATCTTGTATTTCCTAAACAACACGTTGTAACTCGAAAAGATTTGATGTTGTGTGTATGTCTAAATGTGTAGCCTCAAAAGAAAACCAACAGGAGAATTTTCTCTCGAAAATATATGTCAGAATACCATGTTATACGAAAATCATGCATCGTGCGAAATTATCTTGTTTTTCCTAAACAACACTTTGTAACTTGAAAAGCTTTGGTGTAGCTTGTATTTCTCAGCGTGTAGCCTCAAAAGAGTACACACAGGAGAGTTTTTCTCGAAAAATATGTCAGAATACCACGTTTTATAGAAATCCTGCATCGAGCGAAGTTATCTTTTTTTTTTCCTAAACAACTTGTTGTAACTCGAAAAGCTTTGGTGTTGTGTTTTTGTCAAAGCGTGGAGCCTCAAAAGAGAATGCACAGGAGAGTTTTCTCTTGACAGAATATGTAAGAATACCACGTTATAAGGAAATATAGTGTTGCAGAGTAAAGACACATACGTATGTATTGGAAATAATTAATCTTTATGAGAAGAAATAACGCATCGTGCAAAATTATCAGGTTTTTCCTAAACAACATGTTGTAACTCGAAAAGATTTGGTGTTTCGTGTATGTCTAAGCGTTTAGCCTCAAAAGAGAATGCACAGGAGAGTTTACTCTCGAAAAACTATGTCAGAAAACCACGTTTTAAGGAAATCTGCATCGTGCAAAATTATCTTGTTTTTCCTAAACAACACGTTGTAACTCGAAAAGCTTTGGTGTTGCGTGTATGTCTAAGTGTGTAGCCTCAAAAGAGAACGCACAAGAGAGTTTTCTCTCGAAAAAATATGTCAGAATACCACGTTTTAAGGAAATCCTTCATCATGTGAAATTATCTTTTTTTTTCCTAAACAACATGTTTTAACTCGAAAAGCTTTGGAGTTGCGAGTATGTCTAAGTGTGTAGCTTCAACAGAGAATGCACAGGAGAGTTTTCTCTTGCAAGAATATGTAAGAATACCACGTTACAAGGAAATACAGTTTTGCAGAGTAAAGACAAATATATACATGTTAGAAATACTTAAACTTTATGAGAAGAAATAATACATCGTACAAAATTATCTTGTATTTCCTAAACAACACATTGTAACTCGAAAAGATTTGGTGTGGCGTGTATGTTTAAGCGTTTAGCCTCAAGAGAATACGCACAGGAGAGTTTTCTCTCGAAAGAATATGTAAGAATACCACGTTATAAGGAAATACAGTGTTGCAGATTAAGGACAAATACTTATGTATTAGAAATACTTAAACTTTACAGGAAGAAATAATGCATCGTCCAAAATTATCTTATATTTCCTAAACAACACGTTGTAACTCGAAAATATTTTGTGTTGCGTGTATTTCTAAGTATTTAGCCTCAAGAGAGAACACAAAGGAGATTTTACTGTCATAAAAATATGTCAGAATACCACGTTTTAATGAAATCCTGCATTGTGCGATATTATCTTGTTTTTCTTAAACAACACGTTGTAACTCGAAAAGCTTTGGTGTTGCGTGTATGTCTAAGCGTGTAGCATCAAAAGTGAACGCACAAGATAGTTTTCTCTGGAAAGAATATGTAAGAATACCACATTATAAGGAAATACAGTGTTGCAGAGTAAAGACCAATACGTACATATTAGAAATACTCAAACTTTATGAGGATAAATAACGCATTATACAAAATTATCTTCTATTTCCTAAACAACACGTTGTAACTCAAAAACCTTTGGTGTTGCGTGTATGTCTAAGCGTGTAGCCTCAAAAGAGAACGTACAGGAGAGTTTTCTCTCGAAAAAATATGTCAGAATACCACGTTTTAAGGAAATCCTTCAACATACGTAATTATCTTTTTTTCCTAAACAACATGTTTTAACTCGAAAAGCATTGGAGTTGCGAGTATGTCTAAGTGTGTAGCCTCAAAAGAGTATGCACAGGAGAGTTTTCTCTCGCAAGAATATGTAAGAATACCATGTTACAAGGAAATACAGTTTTGCAGAGTAAAGACAAATATGTACATATTAGAAATACTTAAACTTTATGAGAAGAAATAATGCGTCGTACAATATTTTTTATATTTCCTAAACAACACATTTTAACTCGAAAAGATTTGGTGTGGCGTGTATGTTTATGCGTTTAGCTTCAAAAGAAAACGCAGAGGAGCGTTTTCTCTCGAAAGAATATGTAAGAATACCACGTTATAAGGAAATACAGTGTTGCAGATTAAGGACAAATATGTACGTATTAGAAATACTTAAACTTTACGGGAAGAAATAATGCATCCTACAAAATTATCTTATATTTCCTAAACAACACGTTGTAACTCGAAAATATTTGGTGTTGCGTGTATGTCTAAGCATTTAGCCTCAAAAGAGAACGCAAAGGAGAGTTTACTGTCGTAAAAATATGTCAGAATACCACGTTTTAATGAAATCCTGCATCGTGCGATATTATCTTGTTTTTCTTAAACAACACGTTGTAACTCGAAAAGCTTTGGTGTTGCGTGTATGTCTAAGCGTGTAGCATCAAAAGAGAACGTACAGGATAGTTTTCTCTCGAAAGAATATGTAAGCATACCACATTATAAGGAAATACAGGGTTGCAGAGTAAAGACCCATACGTACATATTAGAAATACTCAAACTTTATGAGAAGAAATAACGCATTATACAAAATTATCTTGTATTTCCTAAACATCACGTTGTAACTCGAAAAGGTTTGGTATTGCGTGTATGTCTAAACGGGTAGCCTCAAAAGAGAACCAACAGGAGAATTTTCTCTAGAAAAAATATGTCAGAATACCTCGACTTAAGGAAATCCTGCATCGTGCGAAATTATCTTGTTTTTCCTAAACAACATGTTTTAACTCGAAAAGTTGTGAGGTTGCGTGTATGTCTAAGTATGTAGCCTCAAAAGAGAATGCACAGGAGAGTTTTCTCTTGCAAGAATATGTAAGAATCCCACGTTAAAAGGAAATACAGTGTTGAAGAGTACAGACAAATACATATGTATTAGAAATACTTAAACATTGCGAGAAGAAATAAAGAATCGTACAAAATTATCTTGTATTTCCTAAACAACACGTTTTAACTTGAAAAGATTTGGTGTTGCGTGTATGTCTAAGCATGTAGCCTCAAAAGAGAACACACAAGAGAGTTTTCTCTCGAAAAAATATGTCAGAATACCACGTTTTTAGGAAAATCCTCATCGTGCGAAATTATCTTGTTTTTCTTATACAACACGTTGTAACTCGAAAAGCTTTGGTGTTGCGTGTATGTCTAAGTGTGTAGCCTCAAAAAGAATGCACAGTAGAGTTTTCTCTTGAATGACTATGTAAGAATACCATGTTATAAGGAAATACAGTGTTATAGAATAAAGAAAAATACGTACGTATTGGAAATACTTAAATTTTTGGAGAAGAAATAACGCACTATGCGTAATTATCCTGTTTTTTTTAAAGAACACGTTGTACCTCAAAAAGATTTTTTGTTGCGTGTATGTCTAATCTTGTACCCTCAAAAGAGAACGCCCAGGAGAGTTTTCTCTACAAAGAATATGTCAGAATATCACGTTTTATGGAAATCCTGCATCGTGCGAAATTATCTTGTTTTTCTTAAACAACACCATGTAACTCTAAAAGCTTTGGTGTTGCGTGTATGTCTAAGCATGTAGCCTCAAAAGAGTATGCACAGGAGAGTTTTCTCTAGAAAGAATATGTAAGAATACCACATTATAAGGAAATACAGTGTTGCAGAGTAAAGACAAATATGTACATATTGGAAATGCTTAAACTTTAGGAGAAGAAATAACGCATCGTAAACAACACGTTGTAATTCGAAAAGCTTTGGTGTTGCGTTTTTGTCTAAGCATGCAGCCTCAAAAGAGAACGCACAACAGAGATTTCTCTCGAAAGAATATGTCAAAATACCACGTTATAAGGAAATCCCGCATCGTGCATTGTCCTAAACAACTTGTTGTAACTCGAAAAGCTTTGGTGTTGCGTTTTTGTCTAAGCGTGCAGCCTCAAAAGAGAACGCACAACAGAGTTTTCTCTCGAAAGAATATTTAAGAATACCACGTTATAAGGAAATACAGTTTTGCAGAGTAAAGACAAATATGTACTTATTGGAAATACTTAAACTTTACGAGAAGAAATAAAGCATCATGAAAAATTATCTTGGTTTTCCTAAACAACACGTTGTAACTCGAGAAGCTTTGGTGTTGCGTGTATGTCTAAGCGTGTAGCCTCAAAAGAGAACACACAGGAGAGTTTTCACTCATAAGAATATGTAAGAATACCACGTTTTAAGGAAATACAGTGTTGTAGAGAAAAGACAAATATGTACGTATTAGAAATACTTAAACTTTACGAGAAGAAATAACGCATCATAAAAAATTATCTTGTATTTCCTAAACAACACCTTGTAACTCGAAAAGATATGGTGTTGCGTGTATGTCTAAAGGTGTAGCCTCAAAAGAGAACCCACAGGAGAATTCTCGAAAAAATATGTCAGAATACCACGTTTTAAGGAAATCCTGCATCCTGCGAAATTATTTTGTTTTTCCCAAACAACACATTGTAACTCGAAATGCTTTGCTGTTGCGTGTATGTCTAAGCATCTAGCCTCAAAAGAGAACGCACAGGAGAGTTTTCTCTTGAAAAATATTTCAGAATACCACGTTTTAAGGAAATCCCACATCGTGAGAAATTATCTTGTTTTTCCTAAACAAACAGTTGTAACTTGAAAAGCTTTGGTGTTGCATATATTTCTAAGCGTGCAGCCTCAAAAGAGAATGCACAGAAGAGTTTTGTCTCAAAAGAATATGTAACAATCCCACATTATAAGGAAATACAGTGTTGCAGAGTAAAGACAAATACGTACATATTAGAAATACTTAAAATTACGAGAAGAAATAACGCATCGTGCAAAATTATGATGGTATTCCTAAACATTACATTGTAACTCGAAAAGCTTTCGTGTTGCGTGTATGTCTAAGCGTGTAGTCTCAAAGAGAACGCACAGGAGAGTTTTAATTCGAAAGAATATGTAAGAATACCACGTTATAAGGATATACAGTGTTGCAGTTAAAGACAAATATGTACATATTAGAAATACTTAAACTTTAAGAGAAGAAATAACGCATCGTGCAATATTATCTTGTTTTTCCTAAACAACATGTTGTACCTTGAAAAGATATGGTGTTGCCTGTATGTCTAAACGTATAGCCTCAAAAGAGAACACCCAGGAGAATTTTCTCTCGAAAAAAAAAACTGTCAGAATACCACGTTTTAAGGAAATAATGCATCGTGCGAAATTATCTTGTTTTTCCTAAACAACATGTTTTAACTCGAAAAGCTTTGGTGTTGCTTGTATGTATCAGCATGTAGCCTCAAAAGATAATGCACAAGAGAGTTTTCTCTCGAAAAAATATGTCAGAATACCACGTTTTAAGGAAATCCCGCGTCCTGCAAAATAATCTTGTTTTTCCTAAACAACTTGTAGCAACTCGAAGAGCTTTGGTTTTGTATATATTTCTAAGCGTGCAGCCTCAAAAGAGAACGCAAGGAAGAGTTTTGTCTTGAAAGAATATGTAAGAATCCCACGTTATATGGAAATACAGTGTTGCAAAATAAAGACAAATACGTACCTATTAGAAATACTTAAACTTTATGAGAAGAAATAACGCATCGTAAAAAATTATCTTGTTTTTCCTAAACAACACGTTGTAACTCGAAAAGCTTTGGTGTTGCTTATATGTCTCATCATGTAGCCTCAAAAGAGAATGCACAAGAGAGTTTTCTCTCGAAAAAATATGTCAGAATACCACTTTTTAAGGAAATCCCACATCCTGCAAAATAATCTTGTTTTTCCTAAACAACTTGTTGTAACTCGAAGAGCTTTGGTTTTGTATATATTTCTAAGCGTGCAGCCTCAAAAGAGAACGCAAAGAAGAGTTTTGTCTTGAAAGAATATGTAAGAATCCCACGTTAAAAGGAAATACAGTGTTGCAGAGTAAAGACAAATACCTACTTATTGGAAATACTAAAACTTTACGAGAAGAAATAATGCATCGTGCAAAATTATCTTGGTTTTCCTAAACAACATGTTGTAACTCGAAAAGCTTTGTTGTTGCGTGTATGTCTAAGCGTGTAGCCTCAAAAGAGAATGCACAGGAGAGTTTTAATTCGAAAGAATGTGTAAGAATACCATGTTATAAGGAAATACAGTGTTGCAGATTAAAGACAAATACGTACGTATTAGAATTACTTAAACTTTAGGAGAAGAAATAAAGCATCGTGCAATATTATCTTGTTTTTCCTAAACAACACGTTGTAACTTGTAAAGATATGGTGTTGTGTGTATGTCTAAACTTGTAGCCTCAAAAGAGAACCCACAGAAGAAATCTCTCTCGACAAAATATGTCAGAATACCACGTTTTAAGGAAACACCGCATCGTGCGAAATTATCTTGTTTTTCTTAAACAACATGTTGTAACTCGAAAAGCTTTTGTGTTGCGTGTATGTCTAAGCGTTCAGCCTCAAAAGAGAATGCACAGGAGAGTTTACTCTAGAAAGAATATGTAATAATACCACGTTATAAGGAAATACATTGTTGCAAAATAAAGACAAATACGTACATATTGGAAATACTTAAACTTTACGAGAAGAAATAACGCATCGTGCAAAATTATGTTGTATTTTCCTAAACAACACGTTGTAACTCGAAAAGATTTTGTGTTAGGTTTATGTCTAGGCTTGTAGCGTCAAAACAGAATGCACAAGAGAGTTTTCTCTCAAAAAAATAAGTCAGAATACCACGTTTTAAGAAAATCCCTTATCGTGCGAAATTATCTTGTTTTTCCTAAACAACTTGTTGTAACTCGAAAAGCTTAGGTGTTGTGTTTTTGTCTAAGCGTGCAGCCTCAAAAGAGAACGCACAGGAGAGATTTCTCTCGAAAGAATATGTAAGAATACCACGTTATAAAGGAATACAGTTTTGCAGAGCAAAGACAAATACGTACTTATTGGAAATACCTAAACTTTATGAGAAGAAATACCACATCTTGCAAAATTATCTTGGTTTTGCTAAACAACAAGTTGTAACTCGAAAAACTTTGGTGTTGCGTGTATGTCTAAGCGTGCAGCAAAGGAGAATGCACAGGAGAGTTTTCTTTCGAAAAAATATGTCAGAATACCACGTTTTAAGGAATTCACACATTGTGCGAAATTACCTTTTTTTTTCCTAAACAACTTATTGTAACTCGAAAAGCTTTAGTGTTGCGTGTATGTCTAAGAGTGTAGCCTCAAGAGAGAATGCACAGGAGAGTTTTCTCTCCCAAGAATATGTAAGTATACCACTGTACAAGGAAATACACTTTTGCAGAGTAAAGACAAATACGTACACATTAGAAATACTTAAACTTTACAAGAAGAAATAATGCAACGTACAAAATTATCTTGTATTTCCTAAACAACACGTGGTAACTCGAAAAGCTTTGGTGTTGCGTGTATGTCTTAGCGTGTAGCCTTAAAAGAGGATGCACAGGAGAGTTTTCTCTAGAAAGAATATGGAAGAATACCACGTTATAAGGTAGTACAGTGTTGCAGAGTAAAGACAAAAACATACCTATTAGAAAAACTTAAACTTTACGAGAAGAAATAACACACCATAAAAAATTAACTTGTATTTCCCAAACAACACGTTGTAACTCGAAAAGATTTGGTGTTGCGTGAATGTCTAAACGTGTAGCCTCAATCTCTCGAAAAAATATGTCAGAATACCACGTTTTAAGGAAATCCTGCATCGTGCGAAATTCTCTTGTTTTTCGTAAACAACACGTTGTAACTCGAAAAGCTTTGGTGTTGCGTTTTTGTCTAAGCGTGCAGCCTCAAAAGAGAACGCACAACAGAGTTTTCTCTCGAAAGAATATGTCAAAATACCACGTTTTAAGGAAATCCCGCATCGTGTGAAATTATCTTTTTTTCCTAAACAACTTGTAACTCGAAAAGCTTTGGTGTTGCGTTTTTGTCTAAGCGTGCAGCCTCAAAAGAGAACGCACAACAGAGTTTTCTCTCGAAAGAATATGTAAGAATACCACGTTATAAGGAAATACAGTTTTGCAGAGTAAAGACAAATACGTACTTATTGGAAATACTTAAACTTTACGAGAAGAAATAAAGCATCATGAAAAATTATCCTGGTTTTCCTAAACAACACGTTGTAACTCGAAAAGCTTTGGTGTTGCGTGTATGTCTAAGCGTGTAGCCTCAAAACAGAACACACAGGAGAGTTTTCACTCATAAGAATATGTAAGAATACCACGTTTATGGAAATACAGTGTTGTAGAGAAAAGACAAATATGTACGTATTAGAAATACTTAAACTTTACGAGAAGAAATAACGCATCGTAAAAAAATTATCTTGTATTTCAAAAACAACACCTTGTAACTCGAAAAGATATGGTGTTGTGTGTACGTCTAAAGGTGTAGCCTCAAAAAAGAACCCACAGGAGAATTCTCAAAAAAATATGTCAGAATACCACGTTTTAAGGAAATCCTGCATCCTGCGAAATTATTTTGTTTTTCCCAAACAACACGTTGTAACTCTAAAAGTTTTGCTATTGCTGCATGTCTAAGCGTCTAGCCTCAAAAGAGAACGCACAGGAGAGTTTTCTCTCGAAAACATATATCAGAATACCACGTTTTAAGGAAATCCTGCATCGTTGGAAATTATCTTGTTTTTCCTAAACAACATTTTCTAAGTCCAGAATATTTGGTGTTGCGTGTATATCTAAACGTGTAGCCTCAAAAGAGGACCCACAGGAGAATTTTCTCTCGACAAAATATGTCAGAATACCATGTTTTAAGTAAATGCCGCATCGTGCGAAATTATCTTTTTTTTCCTAAACAACAAGTTGTAACTCGAAAAGCTTTGGTGATGCGGGTATGTCTACGGGTGTAGCCTCAAAAGAGAACACACAGGAGAGTTTTCTCTCGAAAGAATATGTAATAATACGACGTTATAAGGAAATACAGTGTTGCAGAGTAAAGACAAATAAGTACGTATTAGAAATACTTAAACTTTACGAGAAGAAATAACACATCGTGCAATATTATTTTGTTTTTCCTAAACTACACGTTGTAACGCGAAAAGCTTTGGTGTTGCGTTTATGTCTAAGCGTATAGTCTCAAAGGAAAACGCACAGGAGAGTTTTCTCTCAAAATATATGTCAGAATACCACGTTTTAAGTATATCCCACAAAGTGCAAAAATATCTAGTTTTTCTTAAACAACACGTTATAACTCGAAAAGCTTTGGTGTTGCGTGTATGTCTAAGCGTGTAGCCACAAACCAGAACGCCCAGGAGAGTTTTCTCTCAAAAGAATATGTACGAATACCACGTTATAAAGAAATACAATGTTGCAGAGTAAAGACAAATATGTACATCTTAGAAATACTTAAACTTTACGAGAAGAAATAACTCATCGTAAAAAAAATATCTTGTATTTCCTAAACAACACGTTGTAACTCGAAAAGATTTGGTGTTGTGTGTATGTCTAAACGAGTAGCCTCAAAAGAGTACCCAGAGGAGAATTTTCTCTCGAAAAATATGTCAGAATACCACGTTTTAAGGAAATCCTGCTTCGTGCGAAATTATCTTGTTTTACCTAAACAACACGTAGTAACTCGAAAAGCTTTGGTGTTGCATGTATATCTAAGCTTGTAGCCTCAAAAGAGAATGCACAGGAGAGTTTTCTCTCGAAAAATTATGTCAGAAAACCACGTTTTAAGAAAATCCCGCATTGTGCGAAATTATCTTGTTTTTCCTAAACAACTTGTTGTAACTCGAAAAGCTTTGGTTTTCCGTATATGTCTAAGCGTGCAGCCTTAAAAGAGAATGCACAGGAGAGTTTTCTCTCGAAAGAATATATCAGAATACCACGTTATAAGGAAACATAGTGTTGCAGAGTAAAGACAAATACGTACGTAATTGAAATACTTAAACTTTGCCAGAAGAAATAACACATCGTGCAAAATTATTTGTTTTTTCCAAAACAACACGTTGTAATTCGAAAAGATTTGGTGTTGCTTGTATGTCTAAGCTTGTATCCTCAAAAGAGAATGCCCAGGAGAGTTTTCTCTCGAAAAAAAATATTTCAGAATACCACGTTTTAAGGAAATCCCGCATCGTGCGAAATTATCTTGTTTTTCTTAAACAACACGTTGTAACTCGAAAAGCTTTGGTGTTGCGTGTATGTCTAAGTGTGTAGCCTCAAAAGAGAACGCACAGGAGAGTTTTCTCTCGAAAGAATATGTAAGAATACTATGTTATAAGGAAATACACTATTGCAGAGTAAAGACAAATACGTACGTATTAGAAATACTTAAACTTTACGAGAAAAAAATAACGCATCCTGCAAAATTATCTTGGTTTTCCTAAACAACACGTTGTAACTCGAAAGGCTTTGGTGTTGCGTGTATGTATAAGCGTGTAGCCTCAAAAGAGAATGCACAGGAGAGTTTTGATTCGAAAGAATATGTAAGAATACCACGTTATAAGGATATACAGTGTTGCACAGTAAAGACAAATATGTACGCATTAGAAATACTTAAAGTTTACGGGAAGAAATAAAGCATCGTGCAATATTATCTTGTTTTTCCTAAACAACACGTTGTAACACGAAAAGATAAGGTGTTGCGTGTATGTCTAAATGTGTAGCCTCAAAAGAGAACCCACAGGAGAATTTTCTCTCGAAAAAATATGTCAGAATACCACCTTTTAAAGAAATCCTGCATCATGCGAAATTATCTTGTTTTTCTTAAACAAAACGTTGTAACTCGAAAAGCTTTGTTGTTGCATATATGTCTAAGTGTCTAGCCTCCAAAGAGAACGCACAGGAGAGTTTTTTCTTGAAAAAAATATGTAAGAATACCACGTTTTAAGGAAATCCCGCATCCTGCGAAATTATTTGTTTTTTCCTATACAACTTGTTGTAACTAAAAGAACTTTGGTGTTGTATATATTTCTAAGCATGCAGCCTCAAAGGAGAACGCAAAGAAGAGTTTTGTCTTGAAAGAATATGTAAGAATCCCACATTATAAGGAAATACAGTGTTGCAAATTAAAGACAAATACCTACTTATTGGAAATACTAAAACTTTACGAGTAGAAATAACGCATCGTGCAAAATTATCTTGGTTTCCTAAACAACACGTTTTAACTTGAAATGCTTTGGTGTGGTGTGTATGTCTAAGCGTGTAGCCTCAAAAGAAAACGCACAGGAGAGTTTTAATTCGAAAGAATATGCAAGAATACCACGTTATAAGGAAATACAGTGTTGCAGATTAAAGGCAAGTAAGTACGTATTAGAAATCCTTAAACTTTAGGAGAAGAAATAACGCATCGTGCAATATTATCTTGTTTTTCCTAAACACCACATTGTAACTCGAAAACATTTAGTGTTGCGTGTATGTCTAAACGTGTAGCCTCAAAAGAGAACCCACAAAAGAATTTTCTCTCGACAAAATATGTCAGAATACCACGTTTTAAGGAAATCCCGCATCGTGCGAAATTATCGTGTTTTTCTTAAACAACACGTTGTAACTCAAAAAGTTTTGGTGTTGCGTGTATGTCTAAGTGTGTAACCTTAAAGGAGAACCCACAGGAGAGTTTTCTCTCGAAAGAAGATGTAAGAATACCACGTTATAAGGAAATATAGTATTGCAGAGTAAAGACAAATACGTACATATTACAAATACTTAAACTTTACGAGAAGAATTAATGCATCCTGCAAAATTATCTTGGTTTTCCTAAACAACACGTTGTAACTCGAAAAGATTTGGTGTTGCGTGCATGTCTAAATGTTCCCTCAAAAGGGAACACACAGGAGTATTTTCTCTCGAAAAAATATGTCAGAATACCACATTATAAGAAAATACAGTGTTTCAGAGTAAAAAAAAAATAAGTACGTATTAGAAATACTTAATCTTTAAAAGAAGAAATAACACATCGTGCAAAATTATCTTGTTTTTCCTAAACAACAATTTGTAACTCAAAAAGATTTTGTGTTGCGTGTTTGTCTAAGCGTGTATCCTCAAAAGAGAACACACAGAAGATTTTTTTCTCGAAAAAATATGTCAGAATACCACGTTATAAGGAACTCCTGCATTGTGCGAAATTATCTTGTTTTTCCTAAACAACATGTTTTAACTCGAAAAGCTTTGGTGTTGCGTGTATGTCTAAGTGTGTAGCCTCAAAAGAGAATGCACAGGAGATTTTTCTCTCGCAAGAATATGTAAGAATACCACGTTACAAGGAAATACAATTTTGCAGATTAAAGACAAACACATACATATTAGAAATAAAACTTTAAAAGAAGAAATAATGCATCGTACAAAATTATCTTGTATTTCCTAAACAACACGTTGTAACTTGAAAAGCTTTGGTGGTGAGTGTATGTCTAAGCGTGTAGCCTCAAAAGAGAATGCACAGGAGAATTTTCTCTCGAAAGAATATGTAAGAATACCACGTTATAATGAAGTACACTGTTGCAGAGTAAATACAAATACGTACATATTAGAAATACTTAAACTTTACGAAAAGAAATTAAGCATCATAAAAAATTATCTTGTTTTTCCTAAACAACACGTTGTAATTGGAAAAGATTTGGTGTTGCATGTATGTCAAAATGTGCAGCCTCCAAAGAGAACCCACAGGAGAATTTTCTCTTGAAAGAAAATGTCAGAATACAACGTTTTAAGCATATCCTGCATCGTACAAAATTATCTTGTTTTTCCTAAACAACACGTTGTAACTTGAAAAGCTTTGGTGTTGCGTGTATGTCTAAGCGTCTAGCCTCAAAAGAGAATGCACAGGAGAGTTTACTCTCGCAAAAATATGTAAGAATACCACGTTACAAGGAAATACAGTTTTGCAGAGTAAAGACAAATATGTACATATTAGAAATACTTAAACTTTACGAGAAGAAATAACGCATCATACAAAATTATCTTGTATTTCCTAAACAACACTTTGTAACTCGAAAAGCTTTGGTGTTGCGTGTATGTCTAAGCGTGTAGCCTCAAAGAGAACGCACAGGAGACTTTGCTTTAGAAAGAATATGTAAGAGTACTACGTTATAAGGAAGTACAATGTTGCAGAGTAAAGACAAACACGTACGTATTAGAAATACTTAAACTTTATGAGAAGAAATAACGCATCATAAAAAATTATCTTGTATTTCCTAAACAACACGTTGTAATTGGAAAAGATTTGGTGTTGCGTGTATGTCTAAACGTGTAGCCTCAAAGGAGAACCCACAGGAGAATTTTCTCTTGAAAAAATATGTCAGAATACCACGTTTTAAGGAAATCCCACATCGTCCAAAATTATCTTATTTTTTTTAAAGAACACGTTGTAACTAGAAAAGCTTTGGGGTTGCGTGTATGTCTAAGAGTGTAGCCTCAAAAGAGAATCCACAGGTGAGTTTTCTCTAGAAAGAATATGTAAGAATACCACGTTATAAGGAAATAAAGTGTTGCAGAGTAAAGACAAATACAAACGTATTAGAAATACTTAAAATTCACGAGAAAAAATAGCGCATCATACAAAATTATCTTGTATTTCCTAAACAACACGTTTTAACTCGAAAGGATTTGGTGTTGCGTGTATGTCTAAAAGTGTAGCCTCAAAAGAGAACCCACAGGAGAGTTTTCTCTCAAAAAAAATATGTCAGAATACCACGTATTAAGGAAATCCCGCATCGTGCGAAATTATCTTGTTTTTCTTAAACAACATGTTGTAACTCGAAAAACTTTGGTGTTGCGTGTTTGTCTAAGCGTGTAGCCTCAAAACAGAACGCACAGGAAAGTTTTCTCTCGAAAAAATATGTCAGAATACCACGTTTTAAGGAAATCCCGCATCGTGCGAAATTATCTTTTTTATCCTAAACAAATTGTTGTAACTCGAAAAGTTTTGGTGTTGCGTGTATGTCTAAGAGTATAGCCTCAAAAGAAAATGCACAGGAGAGTTTTCTCTCGCAAGAATATGTTAGAATACCCCACGTTACAAGGAAATACAGTTTTGCAGAGTAAATACAAATACGAACATATTAGAAATACTTAAACTTTACGAGAAGAAATAACGCATTGTGCAAAATTATCTTGTATTTCCTAAACAACACGTTGTAACTCGAAAAACTTTGGTGTTGCGTGTATGACTAAGCATGTAGCCTCAAAAGAGAATGAACAGGAGAGTTTTCTCTCGAAAAAATATGTCAGAATACCACGTTTTAAGAAAATCCTGCATCATGCGAAATTATCTTGTTTTTCCTAAACAACTTGTTGTAACTCGAGAAGCTTTGGTGTTCCGTATTTGTCTAAGCGTGCATCCTTAAAAGAGAACGCACAGGAGAGTATTCTCTTGAAAGAATATGTAAGAATACCACGTTATAAGGAAATACAGTGTTTCAGAGTAAAGAAAAATACGTACGTATTAGAAATACTTAAACTTTACGAAAAGAAATAAAGCATCGTGCAAAATTATCTTGTTTTTTTAAACAACACGTTGTAACTCAAAAGGATTTGGTGTTGCGTGTTTGTCTAAGCCTGTAGCCTCAAAAGAGAACACACAGTAGATTTTTTTTTCTCGAAAAAATATGTCAGAATACCACCTTATAAAAAAATCCTGCATTGTGTGAAATTATCTTGTTTTTCCTAAACAACATGTTTTAACTTGAAAAGCTCTGGTGTTGCCTGTATGTCTAAGTGTGTAGCCTCAAAAGAGAATGCACAGGAGAGTTTTCTCTCACAAGAATATGTAAGAATACCACGTTACAAGGAAATACAATTTTGCAGATTAAAGACAAATACATACATATTAGAAATACTTAAACTTTACAAGAAGAAATAACGCATCGTACAAAATTATCTTGTATTTCCTAAACAACAAGTTGTAACTAAAAAGGCTTTGGCGTTGCGTGTATGTCTAAGCATGTAGCCTCAAAAGGGAACGCACAGGAGAGTTTTCTCTCGAAAAAATATTTCAGAATACCACGTTTTAAGAAAATCCCGCATCGTGCGAAATTATCTTTTTTTTTTCCTAAACAACTTGTTGTAACTCGAAAATCTTTGGAGTTGCGTTTTTGTCTAAGCCTGCAGCCTCAAAAGAGAACGCACAGGAGAGGTTTCTCTTGAAAGAATATGTAAGAATACACGTTATAAGGAAATACAGTGTTGCAGAGTAAAGACAAATATATACGTATTGGAAATACTTAAACTTTATGAGAAGAAATAACGCATCGTGCAAAATTATCTTGTTTTTCCTAAACAACACGTTGTAACTCGAAAAGATTTTGTGTTGCGTGTATGTCTAAGCGTGTAGTCTCAAAAGAGAACACACAGGAGAGTTTTCTTTCAAAAGAATATGTAAGCATACCGCGTTTTAAGGAAATCCCGCATCGTGTGAAATTATCTTGTTTTTCCTAAGCAACACGTTGTAACTCGAAAAGATTTTGTGTTGCGTGTATGTCTAAGCGTGTAGCCTCAAAAGAGAACGCACAGGAGAGTTTTCTGTCGAAAAAATATGTCACAATACCACGTTTTAAGGAAATCCCGCATCCTGCGAAATTATCTTGTTTTTCCTAAACAACACGTTGTAACTCGAAAAGCTTTGGTGTTGTGTTTATGTCTAAGCGTGTAGCCTCAAAAGAAAATGCACAGGAGAGTTTTCTCTCGAAAGAATATGTAAGAATCCCACGTTATTAGGAAATACAGTGTTGCAGCATAAAGACAAATACGCACTTATTAGAAATACTTAAACTTTACGAAAAGAAATAACGCATCTTACAAAATTATCTTCTATTTCCTAAACAACACTTTATAACTCGAAATGCTTTGGTGTTACTTGTATGTCTCAGCGTGTAGCCTCAAAAGAGAACGCACAGGAGAATTTTCTCTCGAAATAATATGTCAGAATACCACGCATTAAGGAAATCCTGCATCGTGCGAAATTATCTTGTTTTTCCTAATCAAGTTGTTGTAACTCAAAAAGTTTTGGTGTTCCGTTTTTGTCTAAGCATGCAGCCTTAAAAGAGAATGCACAGGAGAGTTTTCTCTCAAAAGAATATGTAAGAATACCACGTTACAAGGAAATATAGTTTTGCAGAGTAAAGGCAAATACGTACGTATTAAAAATACTTAAACTTTACGAGAAGAAATAACACATGGTAAAAAATTATCTTGTATTTCCTAAACAACACGTTGTAACTCGAAAAGATTTGGTGTGGCGTGTATGTCTAAGCGTGTAGCCTCAAAAGAGAATGCACAGGAGAGTTTTCTCTCCAAAACATATGTCAGAATACCACGTTTAAGGAAATCCAGCATAGTGAGAAATTATCTTGTTTTTCCTAAACAATGCGTTGTAATTCGAAAATATTAGGTGTTGCGTGTATGTCTAAGCCTGTAGACTCAAAAGAGAATGCACAGGAGAGTTTCTCTCGAAAAAATATGTAAGAATACCACGTTATAAGGAAATACAGTGTTGCAGATTAAAGATAAATATGTACGTATTAGAAATACTTAAACTTTATGAGAAGAAATAACACATCGTACAAAATTATCTTGTATTTCCTAAACAACACATTGTAACTCGAAAAGATTTGATGTGGCATGTATGTCTAAGCGTGTAGCCTCAAAAGAGAATTCACAGGAAAGTTTTCTCTCGAAAACATATATCAGAATACCACGTTTTAAGGAAATCCCGCATCGTTGGAAATTATCTTGTTTTTCCTAAACAACATTTTGTAACTCCAAAAGATTTGGTATTGCGTGTATGTCTAAATGTGTAGCCTCAAAAGAGGATCCACAGGAGAATTTTCTCTCGACAAAATATGTCAGAATACCATGTTTTAAGTAAATGCCACCTCGTGCAAAATTATCTTTTTTTTCCTAAACAACACATTGTAACTCGAAAAGCTTTGGTGATGCATGTATGTCTACGCGTGTAGCCTCAAAAGAGAACACACAGGAGAGTTTTCTCTCGAAAGAATATGTAAGAATACGACGTTATAAGGAAATACAGTGTTGCAGAGTAAAGACAAATATGTACATATTGGAAATACTTAAAATTTACGAGAAGAAATCCCGCATCGTGCAAAATTATCTAGTTTTTCCTAAACAACAAGTTGTAACTCGAAAAGATTTTGAGTTGTGTGAATGTCCAAGATTGTAGCCTCAAAAGGGAATGCACAGGAGAGTTTTCTCTCAAAAAATATGTCAGAATACCAAGGATTAAAGAAATCCCGCATCGTGCAAAATTATCTTGTTTTTCTTAAACAACACCTTGTAACTCGAAAAGCATTGGTGTTTCGTGTATGTCTAAGCGTGCAGCCGCAAAAGAGAATGCACAGGAGAGTTTTCTCTCGAAAGATTATGTAAGAATACCACGTTATAAGGAAATACCGTGTTGCAGAGTACATACAAATATGTACGTATTAGAAACACTTAAACTTTATGAAAAGAAATAACGCATCGTAAAAAATTATCTTGTATTTCCTAAACAACACGATGTACCTCGAAAGGATTTGATGTTACATTTATCTTTAAACATGTAGCATCAAAAGAGAACCCACTGGAGAATTTTCTCTCGAAAAAATATGTTAGAATACCTCGTTTTAAGGAAAACCCGCATCCTGCGAAATTATCTTGTTTTTCCTAAACAACATATTTTAACTTGAAAAGCTTTGGTTTTGCGTGTATGTCTAAGCGTGTAGCCTCAAAAGAGAATGCCCAGGAGAGTTTTCTCTCAAATGAATATGTAACAATACCACATTTTAAGGAAATACAGTGTTGCAGACTAAAGACAAATACGTACGTATTAGAAATACGTAAACATTTTTTTTAAAATTTTTTTTATTTGGTATATTTTTTATTTACATTTCAAATGATTTCCCCTTTCCTAGCCCCCCCCCACTTCCAAAAAGTCCCGTAAGCACACTTCTCTCCCCTGTCCTCCCACCCACCCCTTCCCACTTCCCCGTTCTGGTTTTGCTAAATACTGCTTCATTGAGTCTTTTCAGAACAAGGGGCAACTCTTCCTCTCTTCTTGTACCTCATTTGATGTATAGATTATGTTTTTGGGTAATCCAGGTTTCTAGGTTAATATCCACTTATTAGTGAGTGCATACCATGATTCATCCTTTGAGTCTGGGTTACCTCACATAGTATGATGTTCTCTAGGTCCATCCATTTGCCTAAGAAATTCATGAATTCAACTGGAGGTCAGCATGCAGAAGAATGCGAATTGATCCATCCTTGTCTCCTTGTACTAAGCTCAAATACAAATACTTAAACTTTATGAGGAGAAATAACTCATCGTACAAAATTATCTTGTATTTCCTAAACAAAACGTTGTAACTCGAAAAGATTTGGTGTCCCATATAGGTCTAAACGTGTAGCCTCAAAGCAGAACCCACAGGAGAGTTTTCCCTCGAAAAAATATGTCAGATTACCACGTTTTAAGGAAATCCTGCATCATGCGAAATTATCTTGTTTTTCCTAAACAACACGTTGTAATTCGAAAAGCTTTGGTGTTGCGTGTACGTCTAAGTGTGTAGCCTCAAAAGAGAATGGACAGGAGAGTTTTCTCTAATACCACGTTACAAGGAAGTACAGTTTTGCAGAGTAGACAAATATGTACATATTAGAAATACTTAAACTGCATGAGAAGAAATAACGCATCGTACAAAATTATCTTGTATTTCCTAAACAAAATGTTGTAACTCGAAAAGATTTGGTGATGCATGTATGTCTAAACGTGTAGCCTGAAAAGAGAACCCACAGGAGAATTTTCTCTTGAAAAAATATTTCAGATTACCAGGTGTTAAGGAAGTCCCGCATCGTGCGAAATTATCTTGTTTTTCCTATACAACACGTTGTAACTCGAAAAGCTTTGGTGTTGCGTGTACGTCTAAGTGTGTAGCCTCAAAAGAGAATGCACAGGAGTGTTTTCTCTCGCAAAAATATGTAAGAATACCACGTTACAAGGAAGTACAGTTTTGCAGAGTAAAGACAAATATGTACATATTAGAAATACTTAAACTGTATGAGAAGAAATAACGCATCTTAAAAAATTATCTTGTATTTCCTAAACAACACGATGTAACTCGAAAAGATTTGGTGATGCATGTATGTCTAAAGGTGTAGCCTGAAAAGAGAACCCACAGGAGAATTTTCTCTCGAAAAAATATGTCAGATTACCAGGTTTTAAGGAAGTCCCGCATCTTGCGAAATTATCTTGTTTTTCCTAAACAACACATTGTAACTCAAAAAGCTTTGGTGTTGCGTGTATGTCTAAGCATGTAGCCTCAAAAGAGAACGCAAAGGAGAGTTTTCTCTCAAATGAATATGTAAGAATACTACGTTATGAGGAAATACAGTGTTGCAGAGTAAAGACAAATACGTACGTATTAAAAATACTCAAACTTTACAAGAAGAAATAACGCATCATACAAAAATTATCTTGTACTTCCTAAACAACACATTGTAACTCGAAAAGATTTGGTGTGGCGTGTATGTATAAGCGTGCAGCCTCAAAAGAGAACGCACAGGAGAGTTTTCTCTCGAACGAATATATAAGAATACCACGTTATAAGGAAATACAGTGTTGCAGAGTAAAGACAAATACGTACATATTAGAAATACTTAAACTTTATGAGAAGAAATAACGCATCGAAAAAAATTATCTTGTATTTCCTAAACACCACGATGTAACTCGAAAAGTTTTGGTGTTACATGTATGTCTAAACGTGTAGCATCAAAAGAGAACCCACTGGAGAATTTTCCCTCGAAAAAATATGTCAGAATACCACGTTTTAAGGAAAACCAGCATCCTGCGAAATTAACTTGATTTTTATTAAACAAAACGTTGTAACATCAAAAGCTTTGCTGTTGCGTGTATGTGGAAACGTGTAGCCTCAAAAGAGAAACCACAGGATAATTTTCTGTAGAAAAAATATGTCAGAATACCACGTTTTAAAAAAATCCCACATCGTGCGAAATTATCTTGTTTTTCCTAATCAACACTTTGTAACTCGTAAAGATTTGGTGTTGCGTGTATGTCTAAGTGTGCAGCCTCAAAAGAGAACGCACGGGAGAGTGCTCTCTCTAAAGAATATATAAGAATTCCACATTATAGGGAAATACAGTGTTGCAGAGTAAAGACAAATACGTACTTATTAGAAATATATAAACTTTACGAGAATAAATTACACATCGTAAAAAAGTATCTTGCATTACCTAAAAAACACGTTGTAACTTGAAAAGATTTGGTGTTGCGTGCATTTCTAAGCGAGTAGCCTCAAAGGAGAAGGCACAAGAGAGTTTTCTCTCAAAACAATATATCAGAATACCACGTTTTAAGGAAATCCCGCATCGTGCGAAATTATCTTTTTTTTCCTAAACAACTTGTTGTAACTCGAAAAGCTTTGGTGTTGCGTTTTTGTCTAAGCACGCAGCCTCAAAAGAGAACGCACAGGACAGTTTTCTCTTGAAAGAATATGTAAGAATACCACGTTACAAGGAAATACAGTGTTGCAGAGTAAAGACAAATACTTATGTATTAGAAATACTTAAACGTTTTGAGAAGAAATAAAGCATTGGCAAAATTATCTTGTTTTTCCTAAACAACACGTTGTAACTCGAAAAGATTTGGTGTTGCGTGTATGACTAAGCGTGTAGCCTCAAAAGAGAACGCACAGGAGAGTTTTCTCTCGAAAGAATTTGTAAGAATAACACGTTACAAGGAAATACAGTGTTGCATAGTAAAGACAAATTTGTACGTGTTAGAAATACTTAAACTTTAAAAGAAGAAATTACGCATTGTACAAAATTATCTTGCATTTCCTAAAAAACACGTTGTAACTCGAAAAATTTGGTGTTGCGTGTATGTCTAAGCGAGTAGCCTCAAAGGAGAAGGCACAGGAGTATTTTCTCTCGAAACAATATGTCAGAATACCACGTTTTAAGGAAATCCCACATCATGCGAAATTATCCTGTTTTTCCTAAACAACTTGTTGTAACTCGAACAGCTTTGGTGTTGCGTTTTTGTCTAAGCGCGCAGCCTCAAAAGATATTGCTCAGGAGAGTTTTCTCTTGTAATTCCTAAAAGACACATTGCATCTAGAACAGATTTGGTGATGCGTGGATGTGTAAGCTTGTAGCCTCAAAAGAGAACGTACAGGAGAGTTTTCTCTCAAAAAAATATGTCAGTATACCATGTTTTAAGGAAATCCCGCATCATGCGAAATTATCTTCCTTTTCCTAAACAACACCTTGTAACTCGAAAAGCTTTGGTGTTGCGTGTATGTCTAAGTGTGTAGCCTCAAAAGAGAATGCACAGGAGAGTTTTCAATCGAAATAATATGTAAGAATACCACGTTACAAGGAAATACAGTGTTGCCGAATAAAGAAATAGGTATGTATTAGAAATACCTAACCTTTACAAGAAGAAATGACAATCGTGCAAAATTAACTTGTTTTTCCTAAACAACACATTGTAACTCAAAAATATTAGGTGTTGCGTGTTTGTCTAAGCGTATAGCCTCAAAAGAGAACGCACAGGAGATTTTTTTCTCGTAAAAATATGTCAGAATACCACGTTATAAGGAAATCCTGTATTGTGCGAAATTATCTTGTTTTTCCTAAACAACATGTTTTATCTCGAAAAGCTTTGGTGTTGCGTGTATGTCTAAGTGTGTAGCCTCAATAGAAAATGCACAGGAGAGTTTTCTCTCACAAGAATATGTAAGAATACCACGTTACAAGGAAATACAGTTTTGCAGAGTAAAGGCAAATACGTATATATTAGAAATACTTAAACTTTACAAGAAAAAATAACGCATCGTACAAAATTATCTTGTTGTTCCTAAACAACACGTTGGAGCTCGAAAAGCTTTGGTGTTGAGTGTATGTCTAAGCGTGTAGCCTCAAAAGGGCATGCACAGGAGAGTTTTCTCTCGAAAGATTATGTAAGAATACCACGTTATAAGGAAATACATTGTTGCATAATAAAGACAAATACATACGTATTAGAAATACGTAAACTTTACAAGAAGAAATAACGCATCATACAAAATTATCTTGTATTTCCTAAACAAAACATTGTAACTCGAAAAGATTTGGTGTTGCGTGTATGTCTAAACGTGTAGCCACAAAAGAGAACCCACAGGAGAATTTTCTCTCGAAAAAATATGTCAGAATACCACGTTTTAAGGAAATTATGCATCGTGCGAAATTTACTTGTTTTCCTAAACAACATGATGTAACTCGAAAATTTTTGGTGTTGCTTGTATGTCTCAGCATGTAGCCTCAAAAAAGAATGCACAGTAGAGTTTTCTCTCGAAAAAATATGTCAGAATACCACGTTTAAAAGAAATCCCGCATCAAGCGAAATTATCTTTTTTTCCTAAACAACTTGTTGTAACTTGAAGATATTTGGTGTTGCGTTTTTGTCTAAGCGTGCAGCCTCACAAGAGAATGCACAGCAGAGTTTTCTCTCGAAAGAATATGTAAGAATACCACGTTATAAGGAAATACAGTTTTTCAGAGTAAAGACAAATACGTACTTATTGGAAATACATAAACTTTACGGGAAGAAATAACGCTTCGTGCAAAATTATATTGGTTTTCCTAAACAGCATGTTGTAACTCGAAAATCTTTGGTGTTGCGTGTATGTCTAAGTGTGTAGCCTCAAAAGAGAATGCACAGGAAAGTTTTCACTCGAAAGAATATGTAAGAATACCACGTTATAAGGAAAAACGGTGTTGCAGAGTAAAGACAAATACATACTTATTAGAAATACCTAAATTTTACCAGAAGAAATAACGCATCGTGCAATATTATCTTGTTTTTCCTAATCAACCATTGTAACTCGATAAGCTTTGGTGTTGCCTGTATGTCTAAGCATTTACCCTCAAAAGAGAACGCACAGAAGAGTTTTCACTACAAAGAATATGTAAGAATACCACGTTATAAGGAAATACAGTGTTGTAGAATAAAGACAAATAAGTACATATTAGAAATACTTTAACTTTACGAGAAGAAATAACGCATCGTACAAAATTATCTTGTATTTACTAAACAACACGTTGTAACTCGAAATGATTTGGTGTTGCGTGTATGTCTAAACGTGTAGCTTCAAAAGAGAATCCACAGGAGAATTTTCTCTCAAAAATTATGTCAGAATACCACGTTTTAAGGAAATCATGCATGGTGCGAAATTATCTTGTTTTCCTAAACAACATGATGTAACTCGAAAATCTTTGGTGTTGCTTGTATGTCTCAGCATGTAGCCTCAAAATAGAATGCACAGGAGAGTTTTCTCTCGAAAAAATATGTCAGAATACCACGTTTTAAAGAAATCCCGCATCGAGCGAAATAATCTTTTTTTTCCTAAACAACTTGTTGTAACTTGAAAATATTTGGTGTTGCGTTTTTGTCTAAGGTTGCAGCCTCACAAGAGAATGCACAGCAGAGTTTTCTCTCGAAAGAATATGTAAGAATACCACGTTATAAGGAAACGCAGTTTTTCAGAGTAAAGACAAATACGTACTTATTGGAAATACATAAACTTTACGAGAAGAAATAACGCTTCGTGCAAAATTATCTTGGTTTTTCTAAACAACACGTTGTAACTCAAAAATCTTTGGTGTTGCGTGTATGTCTAAGAGAATGCACAGGAGAGTTTTCACTCGAAAGAATATGTAAGAATACCATGTTATAAGGAAAAACGGTGTTGCAGAGTAAAGACAAATACATACTTATTAGAAATACCTAAACTTTACGAGAAGAAATAACGCATCGTGCAATATTATCTTGTTTTTCCTAATCAACCATTGTAACTCGACAAGCTTTGGTGTTGCGTGTATGTATAAGCATGTACCCTCAAAAGAGAACGTTCAGAAGAGTTTTCTCTACAAAGAATATGTAAGAATACCACGTTATAAGGAAATAGTGTTGCAGAATAAAGACAAATAAGTACATATTAGAAATACTTAAACTTTATGAGAAGAAACAACGCATCATACAAAATTATCTAGTATTTCCTAAACAACACGTTGTAACTCAAAAAGATTTGGTGTTGTGTGTATGTCTAAACGTGTAGCCCCAAAAGAGAACCCACAGGAGAATTTTCTCTCCAAAAAAATATGTAAGGATACCACGTTTAAAGGAAATCCTGCATCATGCCGAATTATCTTGTTTTTCCTAAACAACACGGTGTAACTCGAAAAGCTTTCATGTTGCGTGTATGTCTAAGCATGTAGCCTCAAAAGAGAACGCACAGGAGAGATTTCTCTCGAAAAAATATGTCAGAATACCACGTTTTAAGACAATGCCGTTTCGTGCTTAATTATCTTGTTTTTCCTGAACAACTTGTTGTAACTTGAAAAGCTTTGGTGTTGCGTTTTGGTCCAAGCATGCAGCCTCAAAAGAGAACGCAGAGGAATGTTTTCTCTTGAAAGAATATGTAAAAATACCACGTTATTAGGAAATATAGTGTTGGAGAATAAAGACAAATAAGTACGTATGGAAATACTTAAACTTTAAGAGAAGAAATAACGCATCGTGCAAAATTATCTTGTTTTTCCTAAACAACACGTTGAAACTCGAAAGGATTTGGTGTTGCGTGTATGTCTAAGCGTGCAGCATCAAAAGAGAATGCTCAGGAGAGTTTTCTCTCAAAAAAATATTTCAGAATACCGTGTTTTAAGGAAATCCCTCATCGTGCGAAATTATGTTGTTTTTCCTAAACAACATGTTGCAACTCGAAAATCTTTGGTGTTGCCTGTATGTCTAAGCGTGTAGCCTCAAATGAGAACCCACAGGAGAGTTTTCTCTCGAAAGAATATGTAAGAATAAAACGTTATAAGGAAATACAGTCTTGCAAAGACAAATATGTACGTATTAGAAATACTTAAACATTATGAGAAGTAATAACGCATCGTACAAAGTTACCTTGTATTTCCTAAACAACACGTTGTAACTCACAAAGATTTGGTGTTGCGTGTATGTCTAAACGTATACCCTCAAAAGGGATCCCACAGGAGATTTTTCTCTCGAAAAAATATGTCAGAATACCACGTTTTGAGGAAATCCTGCATTGTGCGAAATTATCTTGTTTTTCCTAAACAACAAATTGTAACTCGAAAAGCTTTGGAGTTGCTTGAATGTCTCAGCATATAGCCTCAAAAGAAAACGCACAGGAGAGTTTTCTCTCGAATAAATATGTCAGAATACCACGTTTTAAGGAAATCCTGCATCGTGCGAAATTATCTTTTTTTTTTCCTAAACAAAGTGTTGTAACTCGAAAAACTTTGGTTTTGTGTTTTTGTCTAAGCACGCAGCCTCAAAAGAGAAGGCACAGGAGAGTGTTCTCTCGAAAGAATATGTAAGAATACTAAGTTATAAGGAAATACAGTGTTGCAGATTAAAGACAAATACATACATATTGGAAATACTTAAACTTTACGAGAAAAAATAATGAATTGAGAAAAATTATCTTGCTTTTCCTAAACAACACGTTGTAACTCGAAAAGATTTTGTGTTACCTGTATGTCTAAGCTTGTAGCCTCAAAAGCGAACGCACAGGAGAGATTTCTCTCGAAAGTATGTCAGAATACCACGTTTTAAGGAAATCCTGCATCGTGCGAAATTATGTTGTTTTTCCTAAACAACATGTTTTAACTCGAAAAGCTTTGATGTTGTGTGTATGTCTAAGTTTGTAGCCTCAAATGAGAATGCACAGGAGAGTTTTCTCTCGCAAGAATATGAAGAGTACCACATTACAAGGAAATACAGTTTTGCAGAGTAGAGACAAATATGTACATATTAGAAATACTTAAACTTTATGAGAAGAAATAACGCATCATACAAAATTATCTTGTATTTCCTAAATGACACATTGTAAATCGAAAAGATTTGGTGTGGTGTGTATGTCTAAGCGTGTAGCCTCAAAAGAGAACGCACAGGAGAGTTTTCTTTCGAAAGAATATTTAAGAATACCACGTTATAAGGAAATACAGTGTTGCAGATTAAAGGCAAATACATACTTATTAGATATACTAAAACTTTACAAGAAAAAATAACGCATCTTACAAAATTATCTTGTATTTCCTAAACAACACGTGGTAACTCGAAAGGATTTGGTGTTGCGTGTATGTCTAAGCGTGTAGCTTCAATAGAGAACGCAAAGGAGAGTTTTCTCTCGAAAAAATATGTCAGAATACCACGTTTAAGGAAATCCTGCATCGCGCGAAATTATCTTGTTTTTCGTAAACACCATGTATTAACTTGAAAAGCGTTGGTGTTGCATGTATTTCTAAGTGTGTAGCCTCAAAAGAGAATGCACAGGAGAGTTTTCTCTCGCAAGAATATGTAAGAATACCACGTTTCAAGTAAATACAGTTTTGAGGATTAAAGACAAATACATACATATTAGAAATACTTAAACTTTATGAGAAGAAGTAAAGCATCTTACAAAATTATCTTGTATTTCCTAAACAACATGTTGTAACTCAAAATGATTTGGTGTGGAGTGTATGTCTAAGCATGTAGCCTCAAAAGAGAATGCACAGGAGAGTGTTCTCTAGAAAAAATATGTCAGAATACCACGTTTTAAGGGAATCCCGCATAGTGCAACATTATCTTGTTTTTCTTAAAGAACACGTTGTAAGTCGAAAAGCTTTGGTGTTGCGTGTATGCTTAAGGGTGTAGCCTCAAAAGAGAATGCAAAGGAGAGTTTTCTCTCGCAAGATTATGTAAGAATACCACGTTACAAGAAAATACAGTTTCACAAAGTAGAGACAAATACGTACATATTAGAAATACTTAAACTTTAGGAGAAGAAATAACACATCGTACAAAATTATCTTGTATTTCCTAAACAACATGTTGTAACTCGAAAAGATTTGGTGTTGCATGTATGTCTAAGTGTTTAGCCTCAATTGAGAACGCACAGGAGATTTTTCTCTCTTAAAAATATGTCAGAATACCATGTTTTAAGGAAATCCCGCATCCTGCGAAATTCTCTGTTTTTTCCTAAACAACACGTTGTAACTCAAAAAGATTTGGTGTTGCGTGTATGTCTAAGCGTGTAGCCTCAAAAGAGAACGCACAGGAGAGTTTTCTCTCGAAAAATTATGTCAGAATACCATGTTTACTATGAGGGATTTCCTTAAAACGTGGTATTCTGACATATTTTTTCGAGAGAAAAATCACTTGTGTGTTCTCCTTTGAGGCTACACGCTGAGACATACAAGCAAGACCAAAGCTTTTCGAGTTACAACATGTTGTTTAAGAAAAACAAGATAATTTCGCACAATGCAGGATTTCATTAAAACGTGGTATTTTGACATATTTTTTCGACAGTAAACTCTCCTGTGCATACTCTTTTGAGGCTACACGCTTAGTCATACACGCAACACCAAATCTCTTTGATTTACAACGTGTTATTTAGGAAAAACAAGGTAATTTTACATGATGCGTTATTTCTTCTCGTAAAGTTTATGTATTTCCAATACGTACGTATTTGTCTTTACTCTGCAACATTGTATTTTCTTATAACGTGGTATTTTTATATATTCTTTTGAGATAAAACTCTCCTGTGTGTTCTCTTTTGAGGCTACACACTTAGACATACACGCAGCACCAAAGATTTTCTAGTTACAAGGTGTTGTTTACAAAAAACAAGATAATTTTGCACAATGCGTTATTTCTTCTTCTAAGTTTTAAATATTTCCAATATGTACATATTTTTCTTTACTCTGCAACACTGTATTTCCTTATAACGTGATATTCTTACATATTCTTTCGAGAGAAAACTCTCCTGTGCATTCTCTTTTGAGGCTACACGCTGAGACATACAAGCAACACCAAAGCTTTTCGAGTTACAACGTGTTGTTTAGGAAAAACTAGATAATATCGCACGATGAAGGATTCCTTAAAACGTGGTATTCTGACATATTTTTTTCGAGAGAAAATTCTCCTGTCGGTTCTCTTTTGAGGCTACACGTTTAGAAATACACGCAACACCAAATCTTTTCGAGTTACAGCACGTTGTTTAGGAAAAACAAGATAACTTTGCACGATGCGTTATTTCTCTCGTGAAGTTTAAGTATTTCCAATACGTACGTATTTGTCTTTACTCTGCAACACTGTATTTTTACATATTGTTTTGAGAGAAAACTCTCCTGTGCGTTCTCTTTTGAGGCTACACACTTAGGCATACACGCAACACCAAAGCTTTTCGAGTTACAACTTGTTGTTTAAGAAAAACAAGATAATTTCTCATGATGCGGGACTTCCTTAAAACGTGGTATTCTGACATATTTTTTGGAGAGAAAACTCTCCTGTGCCTTCATTTTTGAGGCTACAAGGTTAGACATACACTCAACACAAAATCTTTTCGAGTTACAACGTGTTGTTTAGGAAAAACAAGATAATATTGCACAATACGGAATTTTCTTAAAACGTGGTATTCTGACATATTTTTTCAATAGTAAAGTCACCTGTGCATTCGCTTTTGAGGCTACACGCATAGACAAACACGGAACACCAAAGCTTTTCGAGTTACAACGTGTTGTTTAGGAAAAATAAGATAATTTCCCACTATGAAGGATTTCTTTAAAACGTGGTATTCTGACATATTTTTCGAGAAAAAATTCTCCTGTGTGTTCCATTTTGAGGCTACAAGCTTAGACATACACAAAACACCAAATCTTTTCGAGTTACAATGTGTTGTTTAGGAAATACAAGATAATTGTGTATCCTCAAAAGAGAATACACAGGAGAGTTTTCTCTCGAAATAATATATCAGAATACCACGTTTTAAGGAAATCCCCCATCTTGCAAAATTATCTTGTTTTTCCTAAACAATACGTTGTAACTCGAAAAGATTTTGTGTATGTGTATGTCTAAGCGTGTAGCCTCAAAAGAGAACGCACAGGAGAATTTTCTCTCGAAAAATATGTCAGAATACCATGTTTAAGGAAATCCAGCATCGTGCGAAATTATCTTGTGTTTTTTAAACAACACGTTGTACCTTGACAAGCTTTGGTGTTGCGTGTATGTCTAAGCGTGTAGCCTCAAAAAAGAACGCAAAGGAGAGTTTTCTCTCGAAAGAATATGTAAGAATACCACGTTATAAGGAAATACAGTTTTGCAGAGTAAAGACAAATATGTACGTATTAGAAATACTTAAATTTTACGAGAAGAAATAACACATCGTGCAAAATTATCTAGTTTTTCCTAAACAACACGTTGTAACTCGAAAAGATTTGGTGATGCGTATATGTCTAAGCATTTAGCCTCAAAACAGAATGCACAGGAGAGTTTTCTCTTGATAGAATATGTAAGAATAGCAGGTTATAAGGAAATGCAGTGTTGCAGAGTAAAGACAAATACATACTTATTACAAATACCTAAACTTTACTAGAAGAAATAACGCATCGTGCAATATTATCTTGTTTTTCCTAATCAACCATTGTAACTCGAAAAGCTTTGGTGTTGCGTGTATGTCTAAGCGTGTACCCTCAAAAGAGAACGCACAGGGGAGTTTTCTCTACAAAGAATATGTAAGAATACCACGTTATAAGGAAATACAGTGTTGCAGAATAAAGACAAATACGTACTTATTAGAAATACTTAAATTTTACGAGAAGAAATAACGCATTGTACAAAATTATCTTGTATTTACTAAACAACATGTTGTAACTCGAAATGATTTGGTGTTGCATGTATGTCTAAACATGTAGCCTCAAAGAGAACACACAGAAGAATTTTCTCTCGACAAAATGTGTCAGAATACCACGTTTTAAGGAATCCTTCACCGTGCGATATTATCTTGTTTTTCTTAAACAACACGTTGTAACTCTAAAAGCTTTGGTGTTGCGTGTATGTCTAAGCGTTAAGCCTCAAAAGAGAATGCACAGGAGAGTTTTCTCTAGAAAGAATATGTAAGAATACCACGTTATAAGGAAATACAGTGTTGCAGAATAAAGACAAATACGTACGTATTAGAATTACTAAAAGTTCACGAGAAGAAATAACGCATCGTACAAAATTATCTTGTTTTTCCTAAACAACACGTTGGAGCTCGAAAAGATATGGTGTTGCGTGTATGTCTAAACGTGTAGCCTCAAAAGAGAACCCACAGAAGAATTTTCTCTCGACAAAATATGTCAGAATACCACGTTTTAAGGAAATCCCACATTGTGCGAAATTATCTTGTTTTTCTTAAACAACACGTTGTAACTCGAAAAGCTTTGGTGTTGCGTGTATGTCTAAGCATGTAGCCTCAAAATAGAATGCACAGGAGAGTTTTCTCTCGAAATAATATATCAGAATACCACGTTTTAAGAAAATGCCCCATCTTGCGAAATTATCTTGTTTTTCCTAAACAACAAGTTGTAACTCGAAAAGATTTTGTGTACGTGTTTGTCTAAGCTTGTAGCCTCAGAAGAGAACGCACAGGAGAGTTTTCTCTCGAAAAAATATGTCAGAATACCATGTTTAAGAAATCCTGCATCGTGCGAAATTATCTTGTGTTTCTTAAACAACAAGTTGTAACTCGAAAAGCTTTGGTGTTGCATGTATGTCTAAGCGTGTAGCCTCAAAAGAGAACGCAAAGGAGAGTTTTCTCTCGAAAGAATAGGTAAGAATACCACATTATAAGGAAATACAGTTTTGCAGAGTAAAGACAAATATGTACGTATTAGAAATACTTAAACTTTACGAGAAGAAATAACGCATCGTGCAAAATTATCTTGTTTTTCCTAAACAACACGTTGTAACTCGAAAAGATTTGGTGATGCGTGTATGTCTAAGCATTTAGACTCAAAAGAGAATGCACAGGAGAGTTTTCTCTCGAAAGAATATGTAAGAATAACACGTTATAAGGAAATGCAGTGTTGCAGAGTAAACACAAATACGTAAGTATTAGAAATTCTTAAACTTTACGAGAAGAAATAACGCTTCGTGAAATATTATCTTGTTTTTCCTAAACATAAAGTTGTAACTCGAAAAGCTTTGGTGATGCGTGTATGTCTAAGCGTGTAGCCTCAAAATAGAACACACAGGAGAGTTTTCTCTCGAAAGAATATGTAAGAATACCACGTTACAAGGAAATACAGTGTTGCAGAGTAAAGACAAATACGTACTTATTAGAAATACTTAAACTTTATGTGAAAAAATAGCGCATCATAAAATATTAACTTGTATTTCCTAAACAACACGTTGTAACTCGGAAAGATTTGGGGTTGTGTGTATGTCTAAGCGTGTAGCCTTAAAGAGAACGCACAGGAGAGTTTTCTCTCGAAAAAATATGTCAGAATACCACGTTTTAAGGAAATCCAGCATCGTTCGTAATTATCTTGTTTTTCCTAAACAACACGTTCTAACACGAAATGCTTTGGTGTTGCGTGTATGTCTAAGCGTGTAGCTGCAAAAGAGAACGCACAGAAGAAGTTTCTCTCGAAAGAATATGTAAGAATA
Source organism: Apodemus sylvaticus (assembly GCF_947179515.1). Classification (NCBI taxonomy): domain Eukaryota; kingdom Metazoa; phylum Chordata; class Mammalia; order Rodentia; family Muridae; genus Apodemus; species Apodemus sylvaticus. Next base: position 63,093,304 of record NC_067492.1, on the reverse strand, counting down.
CCACTTTATACAGAAATACAGTGATGCAGATTAAAGACAAATATGTACTTATTAGAAATACTTATGAGAAGAAATAACACATCGTGCAAAATTATCTTGTATTTCCTAAACAACACGTTGTAACTCGAAAGGATGTGGTGTGGCATGTATGAGTAACGTGTAGCCTCAAAATAGAACGCACAGGAGAGTTTTCTCTCAAAAAAATATGTCAGAATACCACATTTAAGGAAATCCCGCATAATGCGAAATTAACTTTTTTTTCCTAAACAACACGTTGTAACACGAAAATCTTTGGTGATGCGTGTATGTCTAAGCGTGTAGCCTCAAAAGAGAAAGCAGAGGAGAGTTTTCTCTGGAAAAATATGTCAGAATATCACGTTTTAAGGAAATCTCGCATCCTTGGAAATTATCTTGTTTTTCCAAAACAACATGTTGTAATTCCAAAAGATTTGGTGTTGCGTGTATGTCTAAACGTGTAACCTCAAAAGAGGACCCACAGGAGAATTTTCTCTCGACAAAATATGTCAGAATACCACGTTTTAAGGAAATGCCACATCGTGCGAATTATCTTTTTTTTCCCTAAACAACAAGTTGTAACTCGAAAAGCCTTGGTGATGCGTGTATGTCTAAGTTTGTAGCCTCAAAAGAAAACACACAGGAGAGTTTTCTCTCGAAAGAATATGTAAGAATACGATGTTATAAGGAAATAGAGTGTTGCAGAGTAAAGACAAATACGTATGTATTGGAAATACTTAAAATTTACAAGAAGAAATAATGCATCGTGCAAAATTATCTTGTTTTTCCTAAACAACACGTTGTAACTCAAAAGGATTTGGTGTTGCGTGTATGTCTAAGCTTGTAGCCTCAAAAGAGAATGCACAGGAGAGTTTTCTCTCGAAAAAATATGTCATAATGCCACGTTTTATGTAAATCCTGCATCATGCGAAATTATCTTGTTTTTCCTAAGCAACATGTTTTAACTCGAAAAGCTTTGGTGTTGCGTGTATGTCTAAGTGTGTAGCCTCAAAAGAGAATGCACAGGAGAGTTTTCTCTCGCACGAATATATAAGAATGCCACGTTACAAGGAAACACAGTTTTACTGAGTAAAGACAAATATGTACTTATTAGAAATACTTAAACTTACGAGAAGAAATAACGCATCGTACAAAATTGTCTAGTATTTCCTAAACAACACGTTGTAACTTAAAAAAGATTTGGTGTTGTGTATATGTCTAAACTTGTAGCCCCAAAAGAAAACCCACAGGAGATTTTTCTCTCAAAAAATATGTCAGTATACCACGTTTTAAGGAAATCCCGGATCATGAGAAATTATCTTGTTTTTCCTAAACAACACGTTGTAACTCGAAAAGATTTTGTGTTACTTGTATGTCTAAGCTTGTAGCCTCAAAAGATAACACACAGGAGAGTTTTCTCTCCAAAAAATATGTCAGAATACCACGTTTTAAGGAAATCCTGCATCGTGCGAAATTATGTTGTTTTTCCTAAACAACATGTTTTGACTCGAAAAGCTTTGATGTTGCATGTATGTCTAAGTGTGTAGCCTCAAATGAGAATGCACAGGAGAGTTTCTTCTCGCAAGAATATGTAAGAGTACAACGTTACAAGGAAATACAGTTTTGCAGAGTAGAGACAAATACATACATATTAGAAATACTTAAACTTTACGAGAAGAAATAACATATCATACAAAATTATCTTGTATTTCCTAAACAGCACGTTGTAACTCGAAAAGATTTGGTGTGGCGTGTATGTCTGAGCATGTACCCTCAAAAGGGAACACACAGGAGAGTTTTCATTTGAAAGAATATGTTAGAATATCAAGTTATAAGGAAATACAGTGTTGCAGATTAAAGACAAATACGTATTAGAAATTCTTAAACTTTACAAGAAGAAATAAAGCAACTTACAAAATTATCTTGTATTTCTTAAACAACATGTTGGAACTCGAAGGATTTGGTGGTGCATGTGTGTCTAAGCGTGTAGCCTCAAAAGAGTACGCACAGGAGAGTTTTCTCTCAAAAAAATATGTCAGAATATCACCTTTTAAGGACATCCCGCATCGTGCAAAATTATCTTGTTTTTCCTTAACAACATATTTTAACTCGAAAAGGTTTGCAGTTGCGTGTATGTCTAAGCGTGTAGTCTCCAAAGAGAATGCACAGGAGAGTTTTCTCTCGAAAGAATATGTAAGAATACCACGTTACAAGGATATAAAGTGTTGCAGAGTAAAGACAAATACATACATATTAGAAATACTTAAACGTTACTAGAAGAAATAACGCATCGTACAAAATTATCTTGTATTTCCAAAACAACAGGTTCTACCTCAAAAGATTTGGCATTGCGTGTATGTCTAAACATGTAGCCTCAAAAGAGAACCCACAGAAGAATTGTCTCTCGAAAAAATATGTCAGCATACCACGTTTTTAGGAAATCCTGCATCATGCGAAATTATCTTGTTTTCCTAAACAACACGTTGTAACTCGAAAAGCTTTGGTGTTGCTTTTATGTCTCAGGGTGTAGCCTCAAAAGAGAACGCACAGGAGAGTTTTCTCTCGAAAAAATATCTCAGGATACCACGTTTTAAGGAAATCCTGCATCGTGTGAAATTATGTTGTTTTACCTAAACAACATGTTTTAACTCGTAAATCTTTGGTGTTGCGTGTATGTTTAAATGTGTAGCCTAAAAAGAGAATGCACAGGAGAGTTTTCTCTCGCAAGAATATGTAAGAAAACAACGTTACAAGGAAATACAGTTTTGCAGAATAAAGACAAATGAAATACTTAAACTTTATGAGAAGAAATAACGCATCTTATAAAATTATCTTGTATTTCCTAAACAGCACGTTGTAACTCGAAAGGATTTGGTGTGGCATGTAAGTCTAAGCGTGTAGCCTCAAAAGAGAATGCACAGGAGAGTTTTCTCTCGAAAAAATATGTCAGAATACCACGTTTTAAGGAAATTCCGCATAGTGCGAAATTATCTTGTTTTTCCTAAACAACACATGGTAATTCGAAAATATTTGGAGTTGTGTGTATGTCTAAGCATGTAGAATCAAAAGAGAGTGCACAGGAGAGTATTCTCTGGAAAGAATATGAAAGAATACCACGTTATAAGGAAATACAGTGTTGCAGAGTAAAGACAAATACTTATTAGAAATACTTAAACTTTATGTGAAGAAAAAATGCATCGTAAATAATTATCTTGTATTTCCTACAGAACATGTTGTGACTCGAAAGGATTTGGTGTTGTGTGTATGTCCAAATGTGTAGCCTCAAAAGAGAACCCACCGGAGAATTTTCACTCGAAAAAATATGTCAGATTACGACGTTTTAAGAAAATATCGGATCGTGCGAAATTATCTTTTTTTTACCAAATGACTTGTTGTAACTTGAAAAGCCATGGTGTTGCGTTTTTGTCTAAGTGTGCAACCTCAAAAGAGAACACACAGGACAGTTTTCTCTCAAAAGAATATGTAAGCATACCATGTTATGAGGAAATATAGTTTTGCAGAGTAAAGACAAATACGTACGCATTGGAAATGCGTAAACTTTACGAGAAGAACAAAAGCATCGTGCAAAATTATCTTGATTTTCCTAAACAACACGTTGTAACTCAAAAAGATTTGGTGTTTCCTGTATGTCTAAGCTTGTAGCCTCAAAATAGAACGCACAGGAGAGTTTTCTCTCGAAAGAATATGTAAGAATACCACGTTATAAGGAAATACAGTGTTGCAGAGTAAAGACAAATACGTACATATTAGAAATACTTAAACTTTATGATAAGAAATAACGCATCGTACAAAATCTTCTAGTATTTCCTAAACAACACGTTGTAACTCAAATATATTTGTTGTTGTGTGTATGTCTAAACGTGTATCCCCAAAAGAGAACCCACTGGAGAATTTTCCCTCAAAAAAATATGTCAGGAAACCACGTTTTATGGAAATCCTGCATCATGCAAAATTATCTTGTTTTTCCTAAACAACACAGTGTAAATCGAAATGCTTTTGTGTTGCATGTATGTCTAAACGTGTAGCCTCAAAAGTCAATGCACAGGAGAGATTTCTCTCGAAAAAATATGTCAGAATACCACGTTTTAAGAAAATCCCTTTTCGTGCGAAATTATCTTGTTTTTCCTGAACAACTTCTTGTAACTCGAAAAGCTTTAGTGTTGCGTTTTGGTCTAAGCGTGCAGCCTCAAAAGAGAACGCACAGGAGAGTTTTCTCTTGAAAGAATATGTAAAAATACCACGTTATTACGAAATATAGTGTTGCGGAGTAAAGACAAATAAGTACATATGGAAATACTTAAACTTTAAGAGAAGAAATAACGCATCGTGCAAAATTATTTTGTTTTTCCTAAACAACAAGTTGCAACTCGAAAATCTTTGGTGTTGCGTGTATGTCTAAGCGTGTAGCCTCAAAAGAGAACCCACAGGAGAGTTTTCTCTCGAAAGAATATGTAAGAATAAAACGTTATAAGGAAATACAGTCTTGCAATGACAAATATGTATGTATTAGAAATACTTAAACTTTATGAGAAGTAATAACGCATCGTACAAAGTTATCTTGTATTTCCTAAACAACACGTTTTAACTCGAAAAGATTTGGTGTTGCGTGTAGGTCTAAACGTGTACCCTCAAAAGGGAACCCACAGGAGAATTTTCTCTCGAAAAAATATGTCAGAATACCACGTTTTGAGGAAATCCTGCATCGTGCGAAATTATCTTGTTTTTCCTAAACAACAGGAGGTATCTCGAAAAGCTTTGGAGTTGCTTGAATGTCTCTGCGTGTAGCCTCAAAAGAGAACGCACAGGAGAGTTTTCTCTCAAATAAATATGTCAGAATACCACGTTTGCAGGAATACCTGCATGGTGCGAAATTATCTTTTTTTTTCCTAAACAAAGTGTTGTAACTCGAAAAGCTTTGGTTTTGCGTTTTTGTCTAAGCACGCAGCCTCAAAAGAGAAGGCACAGGAGAGTGTTCTCTCGAAAGAATATATAAGAAGACCAAGTTATAAGTAAAATACAGAGTTGAAGAGTAAAGACAACTACAAACTTATTTTGAAATACTTAAACTTTACTAGAAGAAATCCTGCATCCTGCAAAATTATCTTGTATTTCCTAAACAACACGTTTGTAACTCAAAAAGATTTGTTGTTGCGTGTATGTCTAAGCGTGTAGCCTCAAAAGAGAATGCACAGGAGAGTTTTCTCTCGAAGGAATATGTTAAAATACCACGTAACAGGGAAAATACAGTGTTTGCAGAGTAAAGAAAAAATACGTACTTATTAGAAATACTTAAACTTTACAAGAAGAAATAACGCATTTTACGAAATTATCTTGTTTTTCCTAAACAACACATTGTAACTCGAAAAGATTTGGTGACGCGTGTATGTTTAAGTGAGTAGCCTCATAAGATAACGCACAGGAAAGTTTTCTATTGAAAAAATATGTCAGATAACCACGTTTTAAGGAAATCCCGCATCTGGCGAAATTATCTTGTTTTTCCTAAACAACACGTGGTAACTCGAAAAGCTTTGGTGTTGCCTGTATGTCTAAGCGTTTAGCCTCAAAAGAAAACGCACAAGAGAGTTTTCTCTCAAAAGAATATGTAAGAATACCACGTTACAAGGATATACATTGTTGCAGAGTAAAGACAAATACGTACGTAATAGAAATACTTAATCTTTATGAGAAGAAATAACGCATCATACAAAATTGTCTTGTAATTCCTAAACAACACATTGTAACTCGAATACATTTGGGTGTTGCATGTATGTCTAAACGTGTAGCCTCAAAAGAGAACCCACAGGAGAATTTTCTCTCAAAAAAATATGTCAGAATACCACGTTTTAAGGAAATCCTGCATCGTGTGAAATTATCTTGTTTTTCCTAAACAACACGATGTTACTCGAAAAGCTTTGGTGTTGCGTGTATATCTAGGCGTGTAGCCTCAAAAGAGAATGCACAGGAGAGTTTTCTCTCTAAAGAATATGTAAGAATACCACGTTATAAGGAAATACAGTGTTGCAGAGTAAAGACAATATGAACTTACTTGAAACACTTAAACTTTATGAGAAGAAATAACGCATTGTACAAAATTATCTTTTATTTCCTAAACAACACGTTTGTAACTCGAAAAGATTTGGTGTTGCGTGTATGTCTAAACGGGTAGCCTCAAAAGAGAACCCAGAGGAGAATTTTCTCTCGAAAAAATATGTCAGAATGGAGGAATACCACGTTTAAAGGAAATCCTGCATCATGTGATATTATCTTGTTATTCCTAAACAACACGTTGTAACTCGAAAAGCTTTGGTGTTGCTTGTATGTCTCAGCGGTGTAGCATCAAAAGAGTACGCAAAGGAGAGTTTTCTCACGAAAAAATATGTCAGTATACAACGTTTTAAGGGAAATACAGTGTTGTAGAGTAAAGACAAATTCGTACATATTGGAAATACTTAAACTTTACTAGAAGAAATAACGCATCCTGCAAAATTATCTTGTTTTTCCTAAACAACATGTTTTAACTCGAAAAGTTTTAGTTTTGCATGTATGTCTAAGCATGTAGCCTCAAAAGAGAACGCCCCAGAGAGTATTGTCTCGAAAGAAAATGTAAGAATGCCACGTTATAAGGAAATACAGTATTGCAGAGTAAAGACAAATATGTATTTATTAGAAATACTTAAACTTTATGAGAAGAAATAACGCATCGTACAAAATTATCTTGTATTTCCTAAACAACACGTGGTAACTCGAAAAGACTTGGTGTTGCGTGTATGTCTAAACGTGTAGCGTCAAAAGAGAACCCATAGGAAAATTTTCTTTCAAAAAAAATATGGCTGAATACCACATTTTAAGGAAATCCTGCATTGTGCGAAATTATCTTGTTATTCTTAAACAACACGTTGTAACTCGAAAAGCTTTGGTGTTGCTTGTATGTCTCAGCGTGTAGCCTCAAATGAGAACTCACAGGAGAGTTTTCTCACGAAAAAATATGTCAGAATACAACGTTATTCCTAAACAATACAAACGTGTTGTTTAGGAGAAAACAAGACAATTTCGCAAGATGCAGGATTTCCTTAAAACGATGTAATCTGACATATTCTTTCAAGAGAAAATTCTCCTGTGGGTTCTCTTTTGAGGCTACATGTTTAGACATACACGCAACAACAAATCTTTTCCAATTACAACGTTTTGTTTAGGAAATACTAGATAATATTTTATGATGCGTTATTTCTTCTCGTAAAGTTTAATGATTTCTAATATGTACGTATTTGTCTTTACTCTGCAACACTGTACTTTATTATAAAGTGGTATTCTTACATATTCTTTCTAGAGAAAACTCTCCTGTGCGTACTCTTTTGAGGCTATATGCTTAGACATACACGCAACACGAAAGCTTTTCGAGTTACAACGTGTTGTTTAGCAAATACAAGATAATTTTGTACAATGCGTTATTTCTTCTTGTAAAGTTTACGTATTTCTAATATGTATGTATTTGTCTTTACTCTGCAAAATTGTATTTCCTTGTAACATGGTATTCTTACATATTCTTGCGAGAGAAAACTGTCCTGTACATTCTCTTTTGAGGCTATACACTTAGACATACACGCAACACCAAAGCTTTTCGAGTTACAAGTTGTTTAGGAAAAACAAGATAATTTCGCCAATGCAGGATTTCCTTATAACGTGGTATTCTGACATATTTTTACGAGAAAAAAAAATCTCCTGTGCATTCTCTTTTGAGGCTACACGCTTAGACAAACACGCAACACCAAATCTTTTTGAGTTACAATGTGTTGTTTAGGAAAAACAAGATAATTTTGCTCGATGCGTTATTTCTTCTCATAAAGTTTAAGTATTTCTAATATGTACCTATTTTTCTTTACTCTGAAACACTGTATTTCTTTATAACGTGGTATTCTTACATATTCTTTTGAGAGAAAAATCTCCTGTGCGTAATCTTTTGTGGCTACACACTTAGACATACACGCAACACCAAAGCTTTTCGAGTTACAACGTGTTGTTTAAGAAAAACAAGATAATTTTGCACGATGCGGGATTTCCTTAAAACGTGGTATTCTAAAATATTTTTTCGAGAGAAAACTCTCCTGGGCGTTCTCTTTTGAGGCTACAAGCTTAGACATACACGTAACACCAAATCTTTTCGTATTACAACGTGTTGTTTTGGAAAAAGCAGATAATTTTGCATGATGCGTTATTTTCTTCTGGTAAAGTTGAAGTATTTCAATTACGTACGTATTTGTCTTTACTCTGCGACACTATATTTCCTTATAACGTGGTATTCTTACATATTCATTTGAGAGAAACCTCTCCTGTGCATTCTCTTTTAAGGCTGCATGCTTAGACAAATACAGAACACCAAAGCTTTTCGAGATACAACAAGTTGTTTAGGAAAAACAAGATAATTTCGCAAGATGCGGGATTTTCTTAAAGCGTGGTATTCTGACATATTTTTGCGAGAGAAAACTCTCCTGTGCGTTCTCTTTTGAGGCTACATGCTTAGACATACACGCAACACCAAAGCTTTTCGAGTTACAACAAGTTGTTTAGGGAAAACAAGATAATTTCGCACGATGCGGGATTTTCTTAAAACGTGGTATTCTGACATATTTTTTCGAGAGAAAATTCTCCTCTGGGTTCTCTTTTGAGGCTACACGTTTAGACATACATACAACACCAAATCTTTTCGAGTTAAAACGTTTTGTTTAGGAAATACAAGATAATTTTGTACGATGCGTTATTTCTTCTCGTAAAGTTTAATTATTTCTAATATGCACGTATTTGTCTTTACTCTGCAAAACTGTATTTCCTTGTAACTTGGTATTCTTACATATTGTTTTGAGAGAAAACTCTCCTGTGCATTCTCTTTTGAGGTTAGACGCTTAGACATACACGCAACAGCAAAGCTTTTCAAGTTACATCGTGTTGTTTAGGAAAAAAAAAGATAATTTCGCACGATGCAGGATTTCCTTAAAACGTGGTATTCTGACATATTTTTTCGAGAGAAAATTCTCCTGTGGGTTCTCTTTTGAGGCTAGACGTTTAGAAATACACACAACACCAAATCTTTTCGAGTTACAACGTGTTGTTTAGGAAATACAAGATAATTTTTTATGATGAGTTATTTCTTCTCGTAAAGTTTAAGTATTTATAATAAGTACGTATTTGTCTTTACTCTGCAACACAGTATTTCCTTATAACGTGGTATTCTTACATATTCTTTCGAGAGAAAACTCTCCTGTGCGTTCTGTTTTGTGGCTACATGCTTAGACATACACGCAACACAATAGCTTTTCGAATTATAACGTGTTGCTTAAGAAAAACAAGATAATTTCGCATGATGTGGGATATCCTTAAAACGTGGTAATTTGACATATTTTTTTGAGAGAAAACTCTTCTGTGCATTCTCCTTTGAGGCTACACGCTTAGACATAAACGCAACACCAAAGCTTTTCGAGTTACAACGTGTTGTTTAGGAAAAACTAGATAATTTCTCTAGATGCATGATTTCCTTAAAACGTGGAATTCTGCCATATTTTTTCGAGAGAAAATTCTTCTGTGGGTTTTCTTTTGAGGTTACACGTTTAGACATACACGCAACACCATATTGTTTCGAGTTACAACGTGTTGTTTAGGAAAAACAAGATAAAATTGCAGGATGTGTTATTTCTTCTCATAAGTTTAAGTATTTCTAATATGTACTTATTTGTCTTTACTCTGCAACACTGTATTTCCTTATAACTTGGTATTGTTACATATTCTTTCGAATTAAAACTCTCCTGTGCGTTCTGTTTTGAGGATGCATGCTTAGACAAAAACGCAACACCAAATCTTTTCGAGTTACAAGTTGTTTAGGAAAAAAAATAATTTCACACGATGCGGGATTTCCTTAAAACGTGGTATTCTGACATATTTTTTCGAGAGAAAACTCTCTTGTGCATTCTCTTTTGAGGCTAGACGCTTAGACGTACATGCAACATCAAAGCTTTTCGAGTTACAACATGTTGTTTAGGAAAACCAAGATAATTTTGCATGATGCGTTATTTCTTCTCTTCAAGTTTTAGTATTTCCAATAAGTAGGTATTTGTCTTTACTCTACAACACTGTATTTCCTTATAACGTGGGATTCTTACATATTCTTTCAAGACAAAACTCTTCTTTGCGTTCTCTTTTGAGGCTGCACGCTTAGAAATATATACAACACCAAAGCTTTTCGAGTTACAACAAGTTGTTTAGTAAAAACAAGATAATTTCGCACGATGCGGGATTTCCTTAAAACGTGGTATTCTGACATATTTTTTCAAGAGAAAACTCTCCTGTGAGTTGTCTTTTGAGCCTAGACGCTTAGACATACATGCAGCAATAAAGCTGTTCAAGTTACAACATGTTGTTAAGGAAAAACAAGATAATATTGCACGATGCGTTATTTCTTCTTGTAAAGTTTAAGTATTTGTAATATGTACGTATTTTTCTTTACTCTGCAACACTCTATTTCCTTATAACATGGTATTCTTACATATTCTTTCGAGAGAAAACTCTCCTGTGCATTCTGTTTTGTGGCTACACGCTTAGACATACACGTAACACCAAAGCTTTTCGAGTTATAACGTGTTGTTTAAGAAACACATGATAATTTGGCACGATGCAGGATTTCCTTAAAACGTTGAATTCTGACATATTTTTTCGAGAGAAAATTCTTCTGTGGGTTCTCTTATGAGGCTACACGTTTAGACATACACGCAACATCATATCTTTTCGAGTTACAACGTGTTGTTTAGGAAAAACAAAATAATATTGCACGATGTGTTATTTCTTCTTGTAAAGTTTAAGTATTTCTAATAAGTAAGTATTTGTCTATACTCTGCAACACTGTATTTCCTTATAACGTGGTATTCTTACATATTCTTTCGAATTAAAACTCTCCTGTGCGTTCTCTTTTGAGGCAGCTAGCTTAGACAAAAACGAAACACCAAAGCTTTTCGAGTTTCACGTTGTTTAGGAAAAAAAAAGATAATTTCGCACAAAGCAGGATTTCCTTAAAACGTGGTATTCTGACATATTTTTTCGAGAGAAAATTCTCCTGTGGGTTCTCTTTTGAGGCTACATGTTTAGACATACATGCAACAGCATATCTTTTCGTGTTACAACGTGTTGTTTAGGAAAAACAAGATAATATTGCACGATGCGTTATTTCTTCTCATAAAGTTTAAGTATTTCAAATAAGTACGTATTTGTCTTTACTCTGCTACACTGTATATCCTTATAACGTGGTATTCTTACATATTCTTTCGAATTAAAACTCTCCTGTGCATTCTCTTTTGAGTCTACACGATTAGACATACACGCAACACCAAAGCTTTTCTAGTTACAACATGGTGTTTAGGAAAACCAAGATAATTTTGCACGATGCGTTATTTCTTCTTGTAAAGTTTAAGTATTTCCAATTAGTAGATGTTTGTCTTTAGTCTGCAACACTGTATTTCGTTATAATGTGTGATTGTTACATATTCTTTTGAGGCAAAACTCTTCTGTGCGTTCTCTTTTGAGGCTGCACGCTTAGAAATATATGCAACACCAAAGCTTTTCGAGTTACAACAATTTGTTTAGGAAAAACAAGATAATTTCGCAAGATGCGGGATTTCCTTATAACGTGGTATTCTTACATATTTTTTCAAGAGAAAACTCTCCTGTCCGTTCTCTTTTGTGGCTAGACGCTTAGACATACACGCAACACCAAAGCTTTTCGAGTTACAACGTGTTGTTTAGGAAAACCAAGATAATTTTGCACGATGCGTTATTTCTTCCTGTAAAGTTTAAGTATTTCCAATTAGTAGATGTTTGTCTTTAGTCTGCAACACTGTATTTCATTATAATGTGTGATTGTTACATATTCTTTTGAGGCAAAACTCTGCTGTGCGTTCTCCTTTGAGGCTGCATGCTTAGAAATATATGCAACACCAAAGCTTTTCGAGTTACAAAAATTTGTTTAGGAAAAACAAGATAATTTCGCACGATACGGGATTTCTTTAAAACGTGGCATTCTGACATATTTTTTTCAAGAGAAAATTTTCCTGTGGGTTCTCTTTTGAGGCTACACGCTTAGACATACATGCAACACCAAAGCTTTTTGATTTACAATGTGTTGTTTAGGAAAACCAAGATAATTTTGCACGATGCGTTATTTCTTCTCGTAAAGTTTAAGTATTTCCAATTAGTAGGTATTTGTCTTTATTCTGCAACACTGTATTTCCATATACTGTGGGATTGTTACATATTCTTTTGAGGCAAAACTCTTCTGTGCGTTCTCTTTTGAGGCTGCACGCTTAGAAATATATGTCACACCAATGCTTTTCGAGTTAAAACAATTTGTTTAGGAAAAACAAGATAATTTCGCACGATGCGTGATTTCCTTAAAACGTGGTATTCTGACATATTTTTTCAAGAGAAAACTCTCCTGTGCATTCTCTTTTGAGGCTAGACGCTTAGACATACACGCAACAACAAAGCTTTTCAATTAGGTATTTCAATTAAGTACGTATTTGTCTTTACTCTGCAACACAATATTTCCTTATAACGTGGTATTCTTACATATTCATTTGACAGAAAACTCTCCTGTGCGTTCTCTTTTAAGGCTGCACGTTTAGACAAATACGGAACTCCAACGCTTTTCGAGTTACAACAAGTTGTTTAAGAAAAAAAAGATACTTTCGCACGATGCGGGATTTTCTTAAAACCTGGTATTCTGACCTATTTTTGCGAGACAAAACTCTCCTGTGAGTTCTCGTTTGAGGCGACACGCTTAGACATACACGCAACACCAAAGCTTTTCGAGTTACAATGTGTTGTTTAGCAGATACAAGATAATTTTGTACGATGCATTATTTCTTCTTGTAAAGTTTACGTATTTCTAATATGTATGTATTTGTCTTTAATCTGCAAAATTGTATTTCCTTGTAACATGGTATTCTTACATATTCTTGCGAGAGAAAACTCTCCTGTGCATTTTCTTTTGAGGCTACACACTTAGACATACACGCAACACCAAAGCTTTTCGAGTTACAACAAGTTGTTTAGGAAAAACAAGATAATTTCGCCCAATGCAGGATTTCCTTATAACGTGGTATTCTGACATATTTTTAAGAGAAAAAAAATCTCCTGTGCGTTCTCTTTTGAGGCTACACGCTTAGACAAACACGCAACACCAAATCTTTTTGAGTTACAATGTGTTGTTTAGGAAAAACAAGATAATTTTGCACGGTGCGTTATTTCTTCTCGTAAAGTTTAAGTATTTCTAATATGTATGTATTTTTCTTTACTCTGAAACACTGTATTTCCTTATAACGTGGTATTCTTACATATTCTTTTGAGAGAAAAATCTCCTGTGCGTAATCTTTTGTGGCTACACACTTAGACATACACGCAACACCAAAGCTTTTCGAGTTACAACGTGTTGTTTAGGAAAAACAAGATAATTTTGCATGATGCTTTATTTCTTCTCTTAAAGATTAAGTATTTCTAATACATACGTATTTGTCTTTACTCTGCAACACTGTATTTCCTTGTAACGTGGTATTCTTACATATTCATTCGAGAGAAAACTCTCCTGTGCATTCTCATTTGAGGCTACAGGCTTAGACATACACGCAACACCAAAGCTTTTAGAGTTACAATGTGTTGTTTAGGAAAATCAAGATAATTTTGCACGATGCGGGATTTTCTTAAAATGTGGTATTCTGATATATTTTCGAGAGAAAATTGTCCTGTGGGTTCTCTTTTGAGGCTAAATGCTTAGACATACACGCAACACCAAATCTTTTCGAGTTACAAAATGTTGTTTAGGAAATACTAGGTGGTTTTGTACGAGCGTTATTTCTTCTCGTAAGTTTAAGTATTTCTAATACGTACATATTTGTCTTTACTCTGCAACACTGTATTTCCTTGTAACCTGGTATTCTTACATATTCTTTCGAGAGAATACTCTCCTGTGCATTCTCTTTTGAGGCTACACGCTTAGACATACACGCATCACCAAAGATTTTCGAGTTACTTCGTGTTGTTTACGAAAAACAAGATAATTTCTCACTATGCGGGTTTTCCTTAAAACGTGGTATTCTGACATGTTTTTTCAAGAGAACAATCTCCTGTGCATTCTCTTTTGAGGCTACACGTTTAGACATACACGCCACACCAAAACTTTTCAAGTTACAACGTGTTGTTTAGGAAACACTTGATAATTTTGTACAATGCGTTATTTCTTCTCTTAAAGTTTAAGTATTTCTTATAGGTACGTATTTGTCTTTAATCTCCAAAACTTTATTTCCTTGTAACGTGGTATTCGTACATATTCTTGCGAGAGAGAACTCTCCTGTGCATTCTCTTTTGAGGCTACACACTTAGACGTACACGCAACACCAAAGCTTTTCGAGTTAAAACATGTTGTTTAGGAAAAAAAAATTTTTCTCACGATGCAGGATTTCCTTAAAACGTGGTATTCTGACATATTGTTTTCTCAGAAATCTCTCCTCTGCGTTCTCTTTTGAGGCTATATGCTGAAGCATACAAGCAACACCAAAGCATTTCGAGTTACAACATGTTGTTTAGGAAAAACAAGATAATTTTGCACGATGCAGGATTTTCTTAAAACGTGGTATTCTGACATATTTTTTCGAGAGAAAATTCTCCTGTGGGATCTCTTTTGAGGTTAAACGTTTAGACATACACGCAACACCAAATCTTTTCGAGTTACAATGTGTTGTTTAGGAAATACAAGTTAATTTTTTACGATGCGTTATTTCTTCTCATAAAGTTTAAGTATTTCTTATACGTACGTATTTGTCTTTACTCTGCAACACTTTATTTCCTTATAACATGCTATTCTTACATATTCTTTCGAGAGAAAACCTTCCTGTGCGTTCTCTTTTGAGGCTACATGCTTAGGCATACAAGCAACACCAAAGCTTTTCGAGTTACATCGTGTTGTTTAGGAAAAACAAGATAATTTCATACGATGAAGGATCTCCTTAAAACGTGGTATTCTGACATATTTTTTCGAGAGAAAACTCTCCTGTGCGTTTTCTTTTGAGTCTACAAGCTTAGACATACACGTAACACAAAATGTTTTCGAGTTACAATGTGTTGTTTAGGAAAAACAAGATAATTTTGCACGATGTGTTATTTCTTCTCGTAAGGTTTAAGTATTTCCATTATGTACGTATTTGTCTTTAATCTGAAACACTGTATTTCCTTATAACATGGTATTCTTACATATTCTTTTGAGAGAAAACTGTACTGTGCGTTCTCTTTTGAGGCTGCACGCTTAGACAAAAATGCAACACCAAAGATTTTCGAGTTAAAACAAGTTGTTTAAAAAAAAAAAGATAATTTCACACGATGAAGGATTTCCTTAAAACGTGGTATTCTGACATATTTTTTCGAGAGAAAACTCTCCTGTGTGTTCTCTTTTGAGGCTACACGCTGAGAAATACAAGCTACAATAAGCTTTTCGCGTTACAACATGTTGTTTAGGAAAAACAAGATAATTTCGCACGATGCAGGATTTCCTTAAAACGTGGTATTCTGACATATTTTTTTGAGAGAAAACTCTCCTCTGCGTTCTCTTTTGAGGCTACAAGATTAGACATACACGCAACACCAAATCTTTTCGAGTTACAACGTGTTTTTTAGGAAAAACAAGATAATTTTGCAGGATGCATTATTTCTTCTGGTAAAGTATAAGTGTTTCCAATGCGTACGTGTTTGTCTTTACTCTGCAACACTATATTTCATTATAACGTGGTATTCTTACATATTCTTTCGAGAGAAAACTCTCCTGTGCGTTCTATTTTGAGGCTGCACAATTAGAAAAAAAACGCAACACCAAAGCTTTTCGAGTTAAAACAAGTTGTTTAGGAAAAAAAGATCATTTAGCACTATGCGGGATTTTCTTAAAACGTGGGATTCTGACATATTTTTCTAGAGAAAACTCTCCTGTGCGTTCTCTTTTGAGGCTACACGCTGAGACATACACGCAACACCAAAGCTTTTCGAGTTACAACGTGTTGTTTAGGAAAAACAAGATAATATCGCACGATGCAGGATTTCCTTAAAACGTGGTATTCTGACATATTTTATTGAGAGAAAATTCTCCTGTGGGTTCTCTTTTGAGGCTGCACATTTAGACATAAACACAACACCAAATCCTTTCGAGTTACAATGTTTTGTTTAGGAAATACAAGATAATTTTTTACCATGCGTTATTTCTTCTCGTAAAGTTTAAGTATTTCTATTACGGACGTATTTGTCTTTAGTCTGCAACACTGTATTTCCTTATAACGTGGTATTCTTACATATTCTTTCGAGAGAAAACTCTCCTGTGCGTTCTCTTTTGAGGCTAAACGCTTAGTCATACTCGCAACACCAAATCTTTTCGAGTTACAACGTGTTGTTTAAGAAAAACAAGATAATTTCGCACGATGCGGGATTTCCTTAAAACGTGGTATTCTGACATATTTTTTCGAGAGAAAACTCTCCCGGGCGTTCTCTTTTGAGCCTACAATCTTAGACATACACGTAACACAAAATGTTTTCGAGTTACAACGTGTTGTTTAGGAGAAACAAGATAATTTCGCACGATGCAGGATTTCCTTAAAACGTGGTATTCTGACATATTTTTTCGAGAGAAAAGTCTCCTGTTGGTACTCTTTTGAGGCTGCACATTTAGACATACACAAAACACCAAATCCTTTCGAATTACAACGTGTTGTTTATGAAATACAAGATAATTTTTTACGATGCGTTATTTCTTCTAGTAAAGTTTAAGTATTTCTAATACGTACATATTTGTCTTTACTCTGCAACACTGTATTTCCTTATAACGTGGTATTCTTACATATTCTTTCGAGAGAAAATTCTCCTGTGTGTTCTCTTTTGAGGCTACACGCTTAGACATACACGCAACACCAAAGCTTTTCGAGTTACAATGTGTTGTTTAGGAAAAACAAGATAATTTCGCATGATGCAGGATTTCCTAAAAACGTGGTATTCTGACATATTTTTTCGAGAGAAAATTCTCCTGTGTGTTCTCTTTTGAGGCTGCACATTTAGACATACACACAACACCAAATCTTTTCTAGTTACACCGTGTTGTTTAGGAAATACATGATAATTTTTTACGATGCGTTATTTCTTCTAGTAAGGTTTAAGTATTTCTAATATGTACGTATTTGTCTTTACTCTGAAACACTGTATTTCCTTATAACATGGTATTCTTACATATTCTTTCGAGAGAAATCTCTCCTGTGTGTTCTCTTTTGAGGCTACACGCTGAGATATACAAACTACAACAAAGCTTTTCGAGTTACAATGTGTTGTTTAGGACAAACAAGATATTTCGCACGATGCGGGATTTCCTTAAAACGTGGTATTCTGAAAAATTTTTCGAGAGAAAACTCTCATGTGCGTTCTCTTTTGAGGCTACACATTTAGACATACACACAACACCAAATCTTTTCGAGTTACAACGTGTTGTTTAGGAAATACAAGATAATTTCTTACGATGCGTTATTTCTTCTAGTAAAGTTTAAGTATTTCTAATATGTGCGTATTTGTCTTTACTCTGCAACACGGTATTTCCTTATAACCCGGGATTCTTACATATTCTTTCAAGAGAAAACTCTCCTGTGCGTGCTCTTTTGAGGCTACACGCTTAGACATACACGCCACACCAAATCTTTTCGAGTTACAACGTGTTGTTTAGGAAATACTAGATAATTATGTACAATGCGTTATTTCTTCTCGAAACGTTTAAGTGTTTCTAATAGGTACATATTTGTCTTTAATCTGCAAAACTGTATTTCCTTGTAATGTGGTATTCTTACATATTCTTGCGAGAGAAAACTCTCCTGTGCATTCTCTTTTGAGGCTGCATGCTTAGACAAAAACGCAACACCAAATCTTTTCGAGTTACAACGTGTTGTTTAGGAAAAACAAGATAATTTCTCACGATGCAGGATTTCCTTAAAACGTGGTATTCTGACATATTTTTTTAAGAGAAAATTCTCCTGTCGGTACTCGTTTGAGGCTGCACATTAAGACACACAAAACACCAAATCTTTTTGAGTTACAACGTGTTGTTTAGGAAACACAAGATAATTTTTTACGATGTGTTATTTCTTCTAATAAAGTTTAAGTATCTCTAATATGTACATATTTCTTTACTCTGCAGCACTGTATTTCCTTATAACGTAGTATTTTTACATATTCTTTTGAGAGAAAACTCTCCTGTGTTTTCTGTTTTGAGGGTACATGCTTAGACATACACGCCACTTCAATTCTTTCCAAGTTACAACCTGTTGTTTAGGAAATACAAGATAATTTTGTACCATGCGTTATTTCTTCTCGTAAAATTTAAGTTTTTCTAATATGTACGTATTTGTCTTTACTGTGCAAAACTGTATTTCCTTGTAACGTGGCATTCATACATATACTTGTAAGAGAAAACTCTCCTGTTCATTCTCTTTTGAGGCTACACGCTTAGACATACACGCTACACCAAAGATTTGGTGTTGCTTGTAAGTCTAAATGTGTAGCCTCAAAGGAGAACCCAAATGGGAATTTTCTCTTGAAAAAATATGTCAGAATACCACGTTTTAAGGAAATCCCGCATCTTGCAAAATTATCTTGTTTTTCCTAAACAACACGTTGTAACTTGAAAATCTTTGGTGTTGCATGTATGTCTAAGCGTGTAGCCTCAAAAGAGAATGAAGAGGAGAGGTTTCTCTCGAACGAATATGTAAGAATACCACGTTATAAGGACATACAGTGTTGCAGAGTAAAGACAAATACGTACGTATTAGAAGTACTTAAAATTTACGAGAAGAAATAATGCATCGTGCAAAATTATCTTGTTTTTCCTAATCAACACCTTGTAACTCGAAAGGATTTGGTGTTGCTTGTATGTCTAAATGTGTAGCCTCAAAAGAGAATGCACAGGACAGTTTTCTCTCGAAAAAATATGTCAGAATACCACGTTTTAAGGAAATCCCGCATCCTGCGAAATTATCTTGTTTTTCCTAACCAACACGTTGTAACTCGAAAAGCTTAGGTGTTGCGTGTATGTCTTAGCCTGCAGACTGAAAAGAGAACGCACAGGAGAATTTTCACTCGAAATAATATGTAAGAATACCACGTTATAAGGAAATAGAGTGTTGCATATTAAAGACAAATAAGTACATATTGGAAATACTTAAACTTTATGAGAAGAAATAAAGCATCGTGCAAAATTACCTTGTTTTTCCTAAATAACATGTTGTAACACGAAAAGATTTGGTATTGTGTGTATGTCTAAGCTTCTAGCCTCAAAAGAGAATGTACAGGAGAGTTTTCTCTCGAAAAAACATGTCAGAATACCCCGTTTTAAGGAAATCGCACATCCTGCGAAATTATCTTGTTTTTCCTAAACAACACGTTGTAACTTGAAAAGCTTTGGTGTTGCGTGTATGTCTAAGCATTTAGCCTCAAAAGAGAACACACAGGATAGATTTCTCTCAAAAGAATATACAAGAATACCACGTTATAAGCAAATACAGTGTTGCAGAATAAAGACAAATACGTACATATTACAAATACTTAAACTTTACGAGAAGAAATAACGCATCGTACAAAATTATCTTGTATTTCCTATACAACACGTTGTAACTCGAAAAGATTTGGTGTTGCTTGTATTTCTAACACTGTATCCTCAAAAGAGAAACCACAGGAGAATTTATTATCCAAAAAATATGTTAGAATATAACTTTGTAAGGTAATCCCGCATCGTGCGAAATTATCTTGTTTTTCCTAAACAACACATTGTAACTCGAAAAGCTTTGGTGATGCATGTATGTATGTATGTCTAAGTGTGTAGCCTCAAAAGAGAACGCACAGGAGAGTTTTCTCTCAAAAGAATATGTAAGAATAGCATGTTATCAGGAAATACAGTGTTGCAGAATAAAGACAAATACATACTTATTGGAAATACTTAAACTTTACAAGAAGAAATAACGCATCGTGCAAAATTATCTTGTTTTTCCTAAACAACACGTTGGAATTCGAAATGATTTGATGTTGCGTGTATGTCTAAGATTGTAGCCTCAACAGAGAACACACAGGAGAGTTTTCTCTCGATAAAATATGTCAGAATACCACTCTTAAGGAAATCCCGCATCATGTGAAATTATCTTGTTTTTCCTAAACATCATGTTTTAACTCGAAGAGCTTTGGTGTTGCATGTATGTCTAAGTGTGTAGCCTCAAAAGAGAATGCACAGGAGAGTTTTTTCTCGAAAAAATATGTCAGAATACCACGTTTTCAGAAAATCCAGCATCGTGCGAAATTATCTTGTTTTTCCTCAACAACTTGTTGTAACGCGAAAAGCTTTAGTGTTGCGTTTTTGTCTACACGTGCAGCCTCAAAAGAGAATGCACAGGAGAGTTTTCTCTCAAAAGAATATGTAAGAATACCTCGTTACAAGGAAATACCGTGTTGCAGAGTAAAGACAAATACGTACTTATTAGAAATACTTAAACTTTACGAGAAGAAATAACGCATCGTACTAAATTAACTTGTCTTTCCTATACAACATGTTGTAACTCGAAAAGATTTGGTGTTGCGTTTTTGTCTAAGCGTGCATCCTCAAAAGAGAATGCACAGGAGAGTTTTCTCTCAAAACAATATGTAAGAATCCCTCATTATAAATACAGTGTTGCAGAGTAAAGGCAAATACGTATGTATTAGAAATACTTAAACTTTAAGAGAAGAAATAATGCGTCATGCAAAATTATCTTGTTTTTCCTAAACAACATGTTGTAACTCGAAAGATTTGGTGTTGCGTGTATGACTAAGCGTGTAGCCTCAAAAGAGAATGCACAGGAGAGTTTTTCTCTCAAAAAATATTTCAGAATACCACCTTTTAAGGCAATCCCGCATCGTGAGAAATTATATTGTCTTTCCTAAACAACACGTTGTAACTTGAAAAGATTTGGTGTTGGGTATATGTCTAAGCGTGTAGCATCAAAAGCGAATGCAGAGGAGAGTTTTCTATCCAAAAAATATTGCAGAATACGACGTTTTAAGGAAATCCCGCATCGTGCGAAATTATCCTGTTTTTCCTAAACAACAAGTTGTAATTCGAAAAACTTTGGTGGTGCGTGTCTGTCTAAGGTTGTATCCTCAAAAGAGAATGCACAGGAGAGTTTTCTCTCGAAAGAATATGTAAGAATACAATGTTATGAGGAAATACACTGTTGCAGAGTAAAGGCAAATACGTACATATTAGAAATACTAAATTTTACGAGAAAAAATAACGCGTCGTAAAAAATTATCTTGTATATCATAAACAACACATTGTAACCTGAAAAGATTTGGTGTTGCTCATAAGTCTAAATGTATAGCCTCAAAAGAGTACCCAAAGGTGAATTTTCTCTCGAAAAAATATGTCAGAATACCACATTTTAAGGAAATACTGCATCTTGCGAAATTATCTTGTTTTTCCTAAACAACACGTTGTAACTCGAAAAGCTTTGGTGTGGAGTGTATGTCTAAGTGTGTAGCCTCAAAAGAGAACGAAGGGGAGAGGTTTCTCTCGAACGAATATGTAAGAATGCCACGTTATAAGGAAATACGGTGTTGCAGAGTAAAGACAAATACATACATATTAGAAATACTTAAAATTTACAAGAAGAAATAATGCATCGTGCAAAATTATCTTGTTTTTCCTAATCAACACATTGTAACTCGAAAAGATTTGGTGTTGCTTGTATGTCTAAATGTGTAGCCTCAAAAGAGAACCCACAGGAGAATTTTCTCTTGAAAAAATATGTCAGAATACCACGTTTTAAGGAAATCCCGCATCGTACGAAATTATCTTGTTTTTTCTAAACAACACGTTGTAACTCGAAAAGCTTAGGTGTTGCGTGCATGTCTTAGCGTGCACCCTCAAATGAGAACGCACAGGAGAATTTTCTCTCGAAAGAATATGTAAGAATACCACGTTATGAGGAAATACAGTGTTGCATATTAAAGACAAATACGTACATATTGGAAATACTTAAACTTTATGAGAAGAAATAAAGCATCGTGCAAAACTATCTTGTTTTTCCTGAATAACATGTTGTAACTCGAAAAGATTCGGTATTGCGTGTATGTCTAAGCTTCTAGCCTCAAAAGAGAATATACAGGAGAGTTTTCTCTCGAAAAAACATGTCAGAATACCCCGTTTTAAGTAAATCGCACATCATGCAAAATTATCATGTTTTTCCTAAACAACACGTTGTAACTTGAAAAGCTTTGGTGTTGCTTGTATGTCTAAGCCTGTAGCCTCAAAAGAGAATGCAAAGGAGAGATTTCTCTCGATAGAATATGTAAAAAACCATGTTATAAGCAAATACAGTGTTGCAGAGTATAGACAAGTACGTACATATTAGAAATACTTAAAATGTACGAGAAGAAATAATGCATCATAAAAAATTATCTTGTATATCCTAAACAACACGTTGTAACCTGAAAAGATTTGGTGTTGCTTGAAAGTCTAAATGTGTAGCCTCGAAAGTGAACCCACAGGAGAATTTTCTCTCGAAAAATTATGTCAGAATACCAGGTTTTAAGGAAATCCCACATCTTGCGAAATTATCTTGTTTTTCCTAAACAACACGTTGTAACTCGAAAAGATTTGGTGTTGCGTGTATGACTAAGATTGTAACGGCAAAAGAGAACGAAGAGGAGAGTTTTCTCTCGAAAGAATATGTAAGAATACCACGTTATAACAAATACAGTGTTGCAGAGTAAAGACAAATACGTACTTATTAGAAATACTTAAAATTTTTGAGAAGAAATAACTCATTGTAAAAATTATCTTGTATTTTCTAAACAACACGTTGTAACTCGAAAGGATTTGGTGTTGCATGTATGTCTAAGTGTGTATCCTCAAAAGAGAATGCACAGGAGAGTTTTCTCTTGAAAAAATATGTCAGAATACCACGTTTTAAGGAAATCCCGCATCATGCGGAATTATCTTGTTTTTCCTAAACAACATGTTGTAACTCGAAAAACTTAGATTTTGCGTGTATGTCTTAGTGTGCAGACTCAAAAGAGAACGCATAGGAGAGTTTTCACTCGAAAGAATATGTAAGAATACCACGTTATAAGGAAATACAGTGTTGCATATTAAAGACAAATACGTACATATAGGAAATACTTAAACTTTACAAGAAGAAATAACGGATCATGCAAATTTATCTTGTTTTTCCTAAACAACACGATGTACCTCGAAAGGATTTGGTGTTATGTGTATGTCTAAACTTGTAGCCTCAAAAGAGAACGCAGAGGAGAGTTTTCTCTTGAAAAAATATGTCAGAATACGACGTTTTAAGGAAATCCCGCATCGTGCGAAATTATCTTGTTCTTCTTAAAGAACACGTTGTAACTCGAAAAACATTGGTGTTGTGTGTATGCCTAAGCATGTAGCCTCAAAAGAGAACGCACAGGAGAGTTTTCTCTCGAAAGAATATGTAAGAATACAACATTATAAGGAAATACAGTGTTGCAGGGTAAAGACAAATACGTACGCATTAGAAATACTTAAACTTCATGAGAAGATATAAAGCATCGTGCAAAATAATCTTGTTTTTCCTAAACAACACGTTGTAACTCGAAAGGATTTGGTGTTGCATGTATGTCTAAGCGTGTAGCCTGAAAAGAGAACGCACAGAAGAGTTTTCTCTCCAAAAATTATGTCAGAATACCACGTTTTAAGGCAATCCTGCATTGTGCGAAATTATCTTGTTTTTCCTAAACAACATGTTTTAACTCAAAAAGCTTTGGTGTTGCGTGTATGTCTAAGTGTGTAGCCTCAAAAGAGAATGCACAGGAGAGTTTTCTCTCGAAAAAATATTTAAGAATACCACGTTACAAGGAAGTACAGTTTTGCAGAGTAAAGACAAATACGTACATATTAGAAATACTTAAACTTTACGAGAAGAAATAATGTATCGTATAAAATCATCTTGTATTTCCTAAACAACATGTTGTAACTCGAAAACATTTGGTGTGCCGTGAATGTCTAAGCCTGTAGCCTCAAAAGAGAATGCACAGGAGAGTTTTCTCTCGAAAAAATATGTCAAAATACCATGTTTTAAGGAAATCCCGCATAGTGCGTAGTTATCTTTTTTTTCCTAAACAAAACGTAATTCGAAAATATTTGGTGTTGCATGTATGTCTAAGCGGGTAGCCTCAAAAGAGATTACACAGGAGAGTTTTCTCTCGAAAGAATATATAAGAATAACACGTTATAAGGAAATACTGTGTTGCAGATTAAAGACAAATACGTACATATTAGAAATACTTAAATTTTATGAGAAGAAATAACCCTTCTTACAAAATTATCTTGTATTTCCTAAACAACACGTTGTAACTCAAAAAGATTTGGTGTTGCGTTTTTGTCTAAGCGTTTAGCCTCAAAAGAGATCGCACAGGAGAATTTTCTCTTGAAAAAATATGTCAGAATACCACGTTTTAAGGTAATCCTGCATCATGCGAAATTATATTGTTTTTCTTAAACAACACATTGTAACTCGAAAAACTTTGGTGTTGCGTGTATGTCTAAGCCTGTAGATTCAAAATAGTACGCACAGGAGAGTTTTCTCTGGAAAGAATATGTAATAATACCACGTTATAAGGAAATACAGTTTTGCAGAGTAAAGATAAATACCTACGTATTAGAAATCTTTAAACTTTACGAGAAGAAATAATGCATCGTGCCAAATTATCGGGTTTTTTCTAAGCAACACGTTGTAACTCGAAAGAATTTTGTGTTGCGTGTATGTCTAAGCATGTGGCCTCAAAAGAGAATGCACAGGAGAGTTTTCTCTCGAAAAAATGTGTCAGAATACAACGTTTTAAGGAAATCCTCCATCTTGCGTAATTATCTTTTTTTTTTCCTAAACAACTTGTCCTAACTCGAAAAGCTTTGGTGTTGCGTTTTTGTCTAAGCCTGCAGCCTCAAAAGAGAACGCACAGGAGAGTTTTCTCTCGAAAGAATATGTAAGAATACCACGTTATAAGGAAATACAGTGTTGCAGAGTAGAGACTAATACTTACATATTGGAAATACTTAAACTTTATGAGAAGAAATAACGCATCGTGCAAAATTATCTTGTTTTTCCTAACCAACACGTTGTGACTCGAAAAGCTTTCGTGTTGCGTGTATGTCTAAGTGTGTAGCCTCAAAAGAGAAGGCACAGGAGAGTTTTCTCTCGCAAGGATATGTAAGAATACCACGTTACAAGGAAATACAGTTTTGCATAGTAAAGACAAATACTTACATATTAGAAATACTTAAAATTTACGAGAAGAAATGATGCATCGTACAAAATTATCTTGTATTTCCTAAACAACACGTTGTAACTAGAAAAGATTTGGTGTGGCGTGTATGTCTAAGCATGTAGCCTCAAAAGAGATTGCACAGGAGAGTTTTCTCTCGAAAAAGTATGTCAGAATACCACTTTTTAAGGAAATTCCACATTGTGCGAAATTATCTTGTTTTTACTAAACAACTTGTTGTAACTAGAAAAGCTTTGGTGTTGCGTTTTTCTCTAAGCGTGCAGCGTCAAAAGAGAAAGCGCAGGCGAGTTTTCTTTCGAAAGAATATGCAAGAATACCACGTTATAAGGAAATACAGTGTTGCAGAGTAAAGACACATATTTACGTATTGGAAATACTTAAACTTTACGAGAAGAAATAATGCATCGTGCAAAATTATCTTGTTTTTCCTAAACAACAAGGTGTAACTCGAAAAGCTTTGGTGTTGCGTGTAGGTCTAAGTGTGTAGCCTCAAAAGAGAACGCACAGGAGAGTTTTCTCTCGAAAGAGTATGTACGAATAACATGTTTTAAGGAAATACAGTGTTGCAGAGTAAAGACAAATACGCTTGTATTAGAAATACTTAAACTTTACAAGAAGAAATAACGCATCGTACAAAATTATATTTTGTTTCCTAAACAACTCGTTGTAACTCGAAAGATGTGGTGTTGCCTGTATGTCTAAATGTGTAGCCTCAAATAGAACCCACAGGAGAATTTTCTCTCAAAAAAATATGTCAGAATACCATGTTTTGAGGAAATCCCGCATCGTGCGAAATTATCTTGTTTTTCCTAAACAAATTGTTGCAACTCGAAAAGCTTTGGTGTTGCATTTTTATCTAAGCATGCAGCCTCAAACAGGAATGGACGGGAGAGTTTTCTCTTGAAAGAATATGTAGGAATACCACGTTATAAGGAAATACAGTGTTGCAGAGTAAAGACAAATACGTACGTATTAGAAATAGTTAAATTTTTTGAGAAGAAATAATGCATTGTGCAAAATTATCATGTTTTTCCTAAACAACACGGTGTAACTCGAAAAGCTTTGGTATTGCGTGTATGTCTAAAGGTGTAGCCTCAAAAGAGAACGCACAGGAGAGTTTTCTCTCGAAAGAATATGTATGAAGACCACGTTATAAGCAAATACAGTGTTGCAGAGTAAAGACAAATACGTATGTATTAGAAATACTTAAACTTTACAAGAAGAAATAATGCATCATAAACAATTATCTTGTATTTCCTAAACAACACGTTTTAACTCGAAAAGATTTGGGGTTGAGTATATGTCTAAGCGTGTATCGTCAACAGAGAACAAACAGGAGAGTTTTCTCTCGAAAAAATATGTCAGAATACCACGTTTTAGGGAAATCCCGCATCGTGCGAAATTATCTTGTTTTCCTAAAGAACAAGTTGTAACTCGAAAAGCTTTGGTGTGGCATTTTTTTTAAGCGTGCAGCCTCAAAAGAGAACGCACAGGAGAGATTTCTCTCGAAAAAATATGTAAGAATACAACTTTATAAGGAAATACAGTGTTGCAGAGTAAAGACAAATACGTACTTATTGGAAATACTTAAACATTACGAGAAGAAATAATGCATCGTGCAAAATTATCTTGTTTTTCCTAAACAACATGTTGTAACTCTAAAAGCTTTGGTGTTGCGTGTATGGCTAAGCATGTAGCATCATAAAAGAACGCAGAGCAGAGTTTTCTCTCGTAAGAATATGTAATAATACCACATTTAATGAAATCCCGCATCAAGCAAAATTATCTTGTTTTTCCTAAACAACACGTTTTAACTAGAAAAGTTTTGGCGTTGCGTGTATGTCTAAGTGTCTAGCTTCAAAAGAGAACACAAATGAGAGTTTTCTCTTGAAAGAATATGTAAGAATACCACTTTTTAAGGAAATGCAGCATATTGCGAAATTATCTTGTTTTTCCTAAACAACACGTTGTATCTCGAAATGCTTTGGTGTTACATGTATGTCTAAGCATACAGCCTCAAAAGAGAATGCATAGGAGAGTTTTGTCTCGAAAAAATATGTAAGAATATCACCTTATAGGAAATATAGTGTTACAGAGTAAAGACAAATACGTATCTATTGGAAATACTTAAACTTTACGAGAAGAAATAACGCATCATGCAAAATTATCTTGTTTTTCCTAAACAACACATTGTAACTCGAAAAGATATGGTGTTGCGTGGATCTCTAAGCTTGTAGCCTCAAAAGAGAACTCATAGGAGAGTTTTCTCTCGAAAAATATGTCAGAATACCATGTTTTAAGGAAATCCCGCATAGTGCAAAATATCTTGCTTTTCCTAGACAACACGTTGTAACTCGAAAAGCTTTGATGCTGCATGTATGTCTAAGTGTCTAGCCTCAAAAGAGAATGCACAGGAGAGTTTTCTCTCGAAATAATATGAAAGAATACCACGTTACAGGGAAAGAGAGTGTTGCAGAGTAAAGACAAATACGTAAGTATGAGAAATACTTAAACTTTACAAGAAGAAAAAACGCATCGTACAAAATTATATTGTATTTCCTAAGCAACATGTTGTAACTCGAAAAGATTTGGTGTTGCGTGTATGTCTAAACGTGTAGCCTCAAAAGAGAACACTCAGGAGAATTTTCTCTTGAAAAAATATGTCATGATACCACGTTTTAAGGAAATCCTACATCGTGCAAAATTATCTTGTTTTTCCTAAACAACACGTGGTAACTCGAAAGCTTTGGTGTTGCATGTATGTCTAATTGTGTAGCCTCAAAAGAGAACGCACAGGAGAGTTTTCTCTCGAAAAAATATGTCAGAGTACCATGTTTTAAGGAAATCCCGCATCGTGCGAAATTATCTTGTTTTTCCTAAACAACATGTTGTAACTCGAAATGCTTTGGTGTTGCGTGTATGTCTAAGCATGCAGCCTAAAAAGAGAATGCACAGGAGAGTTTTCTCTCGAAAGAATATGTAAGAATTCCACATTATAAGGAAATACAGTGTTGCAGAGTACAGACAAATACGTACGTATTGGAAATATTTAAACTTTACGAGAAGAAATAACGCATCGTGCAAAATTATCTTGTTTTCCTAAACAACACATTGTAACTCGAAAAGATTTGGTGTTGTTTGGATGTCTAAGCGTGTAGCCTCAAAAGAGAACGCATAGGAGAGTTTTCTCTCCACAAAAATAAGTCAGAATACCATGTTTTAATGAAATCCTGCATCGTGAAAAATATCTTGCTATCCCTAAACAACATGTTGTAACTCGAAAACCTTTGGTGCTGCGTGTATGTCTAAGTGTGTAGCCTCAAAAGAGAACGCACAGGAGAATTTTCTCTCGAAATAATATGTAAGGATACCATGTTATAAGGAAATACTGTGTTGCAGAGTAAAGACAAATACGTATGTATTAGAAATACTTAAACTTTACGAGAAGAAATGACGCATCTTAGAAAATTATCTTTTATTTCCTAAAATACACGTTGTAACTCGAAAAGATTTGGTGTTGCGTGTATGTCTAAACGTGTAGCCTCAAATGAGAATACACAGGTGAATTTTCCCTTGAAAAATTATGTCATATTACCATGTTTTAAGGAAATCCTGCATCGTACGAAATTATCTAGTTTTTCCTAATCAACACGTTGTAACTCGAAAACCTTTGGTGCTGCATGTATTTCGAAGTGTGTAGCCTCCAAAGAGAATGCACAGGAGAGTTTTCTCTCGAAATAATATGTAAGGATACCACGTTACAAGGAAATACAGTGTTGCAGAGTAAAGACAAATACGTACATATTAGAAATACTTAACCTTTATGAGAAGAAATAACGCATCGTACAAAATTATCTTGTATTTCCTAAACAACACGTTTTAACTCAAAAGGATTTGGGGTTGCGTCTATAGCTAAGCGTGTATCGTCCAAAGAGAACGCACAGGAGAGTTTTCTCTAGAAAAAAAATATGTCAGAATACCACATTTTAAGGAAATCCCGCATCGTGCGAAATTATCTTGTTTTTCCTAATCAACTTGTAACTCAAAAAGATTTGGTGTTGCGTTTTTGTCTAAGCGTGCAGCGTCAAAAGAGAACGCACAGGAGAGTTTTCTTTCGAAAGAATATGTAAGAATACCAAGTTATAAGGAAATACGGTGTTGCAGAGTAAAGACACATACGTACGTATTGGAAATACTTAAACATTACAAGAAGAAATAATGCATCGTGCAAAATTATCTTGTTTTTCCTAAACAACACGGTGTAACTCAAAAGCTTTGGTTTTGCGTGTATGTCTAAGCGTGTAGCCTCAAAAGAGAACGCACAGGAGAGTTTTCTCTCGAAAGAATATGTACGAATATCACTTTATAAGGAAATACAGTGTTGCAGAGTAAAGACAAATACGCACTTATTAGAAATACTTAAACTTAACAAGAAGAAATAACGCATTGTACAAAATTATCTTGTATTTCCTAAACAACTCCTTGTAACTCGAAAGATGTGGTGTTGCCTGTATGTATAAATGTGTAGCCTCAAAAGAGAACCCACAGGAGAATTTTCTCTCGAAAAAATATGTCAGAATACCATGTTTTAAGGAAATCCCACATCGTGCAAAATTATCTTGTTTTTCCTAAACAAATTATTGTAACCCGAAAAGCATTGGTGTTGCGTTTTTATCTAAGCGCTCAGCCTCAAAAGAGAACGCACAGGAGAGTTTTCTCTTGAAAGAATATGTAAGAATACCACGTTATAAGGAAATACAGTGTTGCAGAGTAAAGACAAATACGTACGTATTAGAAATATTTAAATTTTTTGAGAAGAAATAATGCATCGTGCAAAATTATCTTGTTTTTCCTAAACAACTTGGAACTCGAAAAGCTTTGCTGTTGCGTGTATGTCTAAGCGTGTAGCCTCAAAAGAGAACGCACAGGAGAGTTTTCTCTCAGAAAAAATATGTACGAAGACCACGTTATAAGCAAATACAGTGTTACAGAGTAAAGACAAACACGTGAGTATTAGGAATACTTAAACTTTTCAAGAAGAAATAACGCATCGTTCACAATTATCTTGTATTTCCTAAACAACACGTTTTAACTCGAAAAGATTTGGGGTTGAGTGTATGTCTAAGCGTGTATCGTCAACAGAGAACGAACAGGAGAGTTTTCTCTCGAAAAAAATATGTCACAATACCACGTTTTAGGGAAATCCAGCATCGTGCGAAATTATCTTGTTTTCCTAAACAACACGTTGTAACTCGGAAAGCTTTGGTGTTGCGTGTATGTCTAAGCATGTAGCCTCAAAGGAGAATGCACAGGAGAGTTTTCTCTCGAAAGAATATGTACGAATACCACGTTATAAGGAAATACAGTGTTGCAGAGTAAAGACAAATACGTACATATTAGAACTACTTAAACTTTACAAGAAGAAATAACGCATCGAACAAAATTATCTTGTATTTCCTAAACAACACGTTGTAACTTGAAAAGATTTGTTGTTGCGTGTAGGTCTAAACATGTAGCCTCAAAAGAGAACACACAGGAGAATTTTGTCTCGAAAAAATATGTCAGAATACAACATTTTAAGGAAATCCTGCATCGTGTGAAATTATCTTGTTTTTACTAAACAAATTGTTGTAACTCGAAAAGCTTTGGTGTTGCGCTTTTGTCTAAGCGCGCAGCCTCAAAAAAGAATGCACAGGAGAGGTTTCTCTTGAAAGAATATGTAGGAATACCACGTTATAAGGAAATACAGTGCTGCAGAATAAAGACAAATACGTACTTATTAGAAATACTTAAATTTTTTGAGAAGAAATAAAGCATCATGCAAAATTATCTTGTTTTTCCTAAACAACACGTTGTAACAGGAAAAGATTTGGTGTTGAGTGTATGTCTAAGAGTGTAGCCTCAAAAGAGAACTCACAGGAGAGTTTTCTCTCAAAAAATATGTCAGAATACCTTGTTTAAAGAAATCCCGCATCGTGCGAAATATCTTGCTTTTCCTAAACAACACGTTGTAACTCGAAAGCTTTGATGCTGCATGTGTGTCTAAGTGTCTAGGCTCAAAAAAGACCGCACAGGAGAGTTTTCTCTTAAAATAATATGTAAGAATACCACGTTACAAGGAAATACAGTGTTGCTGATTAAAGACAAATACGTAAGTATTAGAAATACTTAAACTCTACAAGAAGAAATAACGCATGGTACAAAATTATCTTGTATTTCCTAAACAACACGTTGTAACTCGAAAAGATTTGGTGTTGCGTGTATGTCTAAATTTGTAGCCTCAAAAGAGAACACACAGGAGAATTTTCTCTTGAAAAAATATGTCAGAATACCACGTTTTAAGGAAATCCTACATCGTGCTAAATTATCTTGTTTTTCCTAAACAGCAAGTTGTAACACTAAAAGCTTTGGTGTTGCGTGTATGTCTAATTGTGTAGCCTCAAAAGAGAACGCACAGGAGAGTTTTCACTCTAAAAAGCATGCCAGAATACCACGTTTTAAGGAAATCCCGCATCGTGCGAAATTATCTTGTTTTTCATAAACAACACGTTGTAACTCGAAAAGTTTTGGTGTTGCGTGTATGTCTAAGTGTGCAGCCTCAAAAGAGAACGCACAGGAGAGTGTTCTCTCAAAAGAATATGTAAGAATACCACGTTATAAGGAAATACAGTGTTGCAGACTAAGACAAATACGTACTTATTAGAAATACTTAAACTTTATGAGAAGAAATTAAGCATCGTACAAAATTATCTTGCATTTCCTAAAAAAACACGTTGTAACTCGAAAGATTTGTTGCTGCGTGTATGTCTAAGCGAGTAGCCTCAAAGGAGAAGGCACAAGAGAGTTTTCTCTCGAAACAGTATGTCAGAATATCACGTTTTAAGGAAATCCCTCATCGTGCGAAATTTTCTTGTTTTTCCTAAACAACTTGTAACTCGAAAAGCTTTGGTGTTGCGTTTTTGTCTAAGCGCACAGCCCCAAAAGAGAATGCACAGGAGAGTTTTCTCTTGAAAGAATATGTAAGAATACCACATTATCAGGAAATACAGAGTTGCAGAGTAAAAACATATACTTACTTATTAGAAATACTTAAACTTTTTGAGAAGAAATAAAGCATCATGCAAAATTATCTTTTTTTTCCTAAACAACACATTGTAACTCGAAATGATTTGGTGTTGCGTGTATGTCTAAGCCTGTACACTCAAAAGAGAACGCACAGGAGCGTTTTTTCTCAAAAAAATGTCAGAATACCACGTTTTAAGGAAATCCCGCATCGTGGGAAATTATCCTGTTTTTCCTAAACAACATGTTTTAACTCGAAAAGCTTTGGTGTTGCGTGTATGTCTAAGTGTGTAGTCTCAAAAGAGAATGCAAAGGAGATTTTTCTCTTGAAAGAATATGGAAGAATACCATGTCCAAGGAAATACAGATTTGCAGAGTAAAGACAAATACGGATGTATTAGAAATACATAACCTTTACGAGAAGAAATAACACATCATGCAAAATTATCTTGTTTTTCCTAAACAACACGTTCTAACTCGAAAAGATTTGGTGTTCTGTGTATGACAAAGCATGTAGCCTCAATAGAAAACGCGCAGGAGTGTTTCTCTCGAAAAAATATGTCAGATTACCACTTTTAAGGAAATCCTGTATCTTGCGAAATTATCTTGTTTTTCCTAAACAACACGTTTTAACTCGAAAAGATTTGGGGTTGAGTGTATGTCTAAGCGTGTATCGTCAACAGAGAACGAACAGGAGAGTTTTCTCTTGAAAAAATATGTCACAATACCACGTTTTAGGGAAATCCAGCCTCTTGCGAAATTATCTTGTTTTCCTAAATAAATAAAGCACCGTGCAAAATTATCTTGTTTTTCCTAAACAACACGTTGTAACTCGAAAAGATTTGGTGTTGCATGTATGTCTAAGCCTGTAGCCTCAAAAGAGAATGCACAGGAACGTTTTCTCTCAAAAGAATATGTAAGAATATTACGTTATAAGGAAATACAGTGTTGTAGAGTAAAGACAAATACGTACATATTGGAAATATTTAAACTTTATGAGAAGAAATAACGCATCGTGCAAAATTATCTTGTTTTTCCTAAACAACACATTGTAACTCGAAAAGATTTGGTGGTGCCTGGATGTCTAAGCTTGTAGCCTCAAAAGAGAACACATAGGAGAGTTTTCTCTCCAAAAAAATGTATCAGAATACCACGTTTTAAGGAAATCTCGCATCGTGCGAAACATCTCGCTTTTCCTAAACAACACATTGTAACTCGAAAAGCCTTGGTGCTGCATGTATGTCTAAGTGTGTAGCCTCAAAAGTGAACGCACAGGAGAGTTTTCTCTCGAAATAATATGTAAGAATACCACGTTACAAGGAAATACAGTGTTGCAGTGTAAAGAAAAATATGTACGTATTAGTAATACTTAAAATTTACGAGAAGAAATAACGCATCTTACAAAATTATCTTATATTTCCTAAAAAACACGTTGTAACTCGAAAAGATTTGGTGTTGCTTGGATGTCTAAATAAAACGTGTCGCCTCAAAAGAGAACACACAGGTGAATTTTCCCTTGAAAAAATATGTAAGAATACCACGTTTTAAGGAAATCGTGCCTCGAGCGAAATTATCTTGTTTTTCCTAAACAACACGTTGTAACCTGAAAAGCTTTGGTGTAGCGTGTATGTCTAAGTGTGTAGCCTCAAAAGAGAACGCCCGGAGAGTTTTCTCTCGAAAAAATATTTCAGAATACCACGTTTTAAGGAAATCCCGCTTCGTGCGAAATTATCTTGTTTTTCCTAAACAACACCATGTAACTCGAAAAGCTTTGGTGTTGCGTTTTTGTCAAAGCGTGCAGCCTCAAAAGAGAATGCACAGGAGAGTTTTCTCTCGAAAGAATATGCAAGAATACCACGTTATAATGAAATACAGTGTTACAGAGTAAAGACAAATACGTACTTATTGGAAATACTTAAACTTTACGAGAAGAAATAATGCACCGTGCAATATTATCTTGTTTTTCCTAAACAACATGTTGTAACTCGAAAATCTTCGGTGTTGCGTGTATTTCTAAGCTTGCATACTCAAAAGAGAACGCACAGGAGAGTTTTCTCTAGAAAGAATATGTACAAATACCACTTTATAAGGAGATACAGTGTTGCAGTTGAAAGACAAATACGTACTTATTAGAAATACTTAAACTTTACAAGAAGAAATAACGCATCATACTAAATTATCTTGTATTTCCTAAACAGCACG
Organism: Apodemus sylvaticus; assembly: GCF_947179515.1. Lineage (NCBI taxonomy): Eukaryota > Metazoa > Chordata > Mammalia > Rodentia > Muridae > Apodemus > Apodemus sylvaticus. The sequence continues at coordinate 63,058,615 of NC_067492.1, read as the reverse complement.
TTGTAACTCGAAAGATCTGGTGTTGCCTGTATGTCTCAATGTGTAGCCTCAAAAGAGAACCCACAGGAGAGTTTTCTCTCGATAAAATATGTCAGAATACCACGTTTTAAGGAAACTCCACATCATGCGAAATTATCTTGTTTTTCCTAAACAACACGTTGTAACTCGAAAAGCTTTGGTGTTGCGTGTATGTCTAAGTGTGCAGCCTCAAAAGAGAATGCACAGGAGAGTGTTCTCTCAAAAGAATATGTAAGAATAACACGTTATAAGGAAATATAGTGTTGCAGAGTAAGACAAATACGTACTTATTAGAAATACTTAAACTTTATGAGAAGAAATAAAGCATCATAAAAAATTATCTTGCATTTCCTAAAAAATACGTTGTAACTTGAAAAGAATTGGTGTTGCGTGTATGTCTAACCGAGTAGCCTCAAAGGAGAAGGCACAAGAGAGTTTTCTCTCGAAACAATATGTCAGAATACCACGTTTTAAGGAAATCCCTCATCGTGCGAAATTCTCTTGTTTTTCCTAAACAACTTGTTGTAACTCGAAAAGCTTTAGTGTTGCCTTTTTGTCTAAGCGTGCAGCCTCAAAAGAGAACACACAGGAGATTTTTCTCTTGAAAGAATATGTAAGAATACCACGTAAGAAGGAAATACAGAGTTGCAGAGTAAAAACACTTACATATTAGAAATACTTAAACTTTTTGAGAATAAATAAAGCATCATGCAAAATTATCTAGGTTTTTCTAAACAACACGTTGTAACTTGAAAAGATTTTGTGTTGCGTGTATGTCTAAGAGAGTAGCCTCAAAGGAGAAGGCACAAGATAGTTTTCTCTCGAAACAATATGTCAGAATACCATATTTGAAGGAAATCCTGCATCATGTGAATTTATCTTGTTTTTCCTAAACAACTTGTTGTAACTCGAAAAACTTTGGTGTTGCGTTTTTGTCTAAGCGCACAGATTCAAAAGAGAACGCAAAGAGAGTTTTCTCTTGAAAGAATATGTAAAATTACCACGTTTTAAGGAAATACAGTGTTGCAGAGTAAAGACAAATACTTATATATTAGAAATACTTAAACTTTTTGAGAAGAAATAAAGCATCGTGCAAAATTATCCTGTTTTTCCTAAACAACATGTTGTAACTCAAAAAGATTTGGTGTTGCATGTATTTCAAAGCATGTAGCCTCAAAAGAGACCGCACAGGAGAGTTTTCTATCGAAAAAATATCAGAATACCACGTTTTAAGGAAATCTCGCATCGTCGGAATTTATCCTGTTTTTCCTAAACAACATGTTTTAACTCAAAAAGCTTTGGTGTTGCGTGTATGTCTAAGTATGTAGTCTCAAAAGAGAACACACAGGAGAGTTTTCTCTGGAAAGAATAGGTAAGAATACAACTTTATAAGGAAATACAGTGTGCAGAGTAAAGACAAATACGTACGTATTAGAAAGACTTAAACTTTAAGAGAAAAAATACCACATCATGCAAAATTATCTTGTTTTTCCTAAACAACACGTTGTAACTCGAAAAGATTTGGGGTTGCGTGTATTTCTAAGCATGTAGCCCTTAAAAAGAACGCACAGGAGAGTTTTCTCTCGAAAAAATATGTCAGAATACCACGTTTTAAGGAAATCCCGCATCGTGCGAAACTATCTTGTTTTTCCTAAACAACACATTGTAACTTGAAAAGCATTGGTGTTGCGTGTATTTCTAAGCGTGTAGCCTCAAAAGAGAACGCACAGGAGAGTTTTCTCTCAAAAGAATATGTAGGAATACCACGTTTTAAGGAAATCCTGCATCGTGTGAAATTATCCTGTTCTTCCTAAACAACACATTGTAACTCGAAAAGCTTTGGTGTTGCGTGTATTTCTAAGCATGTAGCCCCAAAAGAGAACGCACAGGAGAGTTTTCTCTCGAAAGAATATGTAGGAATACCACATTTTAAGGAAATCCCGCATTGTGCGAAATTATCTTGTTTTTCCTAAACAACACATTGTATTTCGAAATGCTTTGGTGTTGCGTGTATGTCTAACCATGCAGCCTCAAAAGAGAACGCACAGGAGAATTTTCTCTCGAAATAATTTGTAAGAATACCACGTTACAAGGAAATACAGTGTCGCAGAGTAAAGACAAATACGTACATATTAGAAATACTTAAACTTTAGAAGATGAAATAATGCATCGTACAAAATTATCTTGTATTTCCTAAACAACACGTTTTAACTCGAAAAGACTTGGTTTTGAGTGTATGTCTAAACGTGTAGCCTCAAAAGAGAACACACAGGAGAATTTATTCTTGAAAAAATATGTCAGAATACCACGTTTTAAGGAAATCCTGGATCGTGCGAAATTATCTTGTTTTTCCTCAACAACACGTTGTAACTCGAAAAGCTTTGTTGTTGCATGTATGTCTAAGCGTGTAGCCTCAAAAGAGAATGCACAGGAGAGTTTTTTCTCGAAATAATATGTCAGAATACCACGTTTTAAGGAAATATCACATCGTGCGAAATTATCTTGTTTTTCCTAAACAACACGTTGTAACTCGAAATGCCTTGGTGTTGCGTGAATGTCTAAGCGTGCAGCCTCAAAAGAGAACACACAGGAGAGTTTTCTCTTGAAAGAATATGTAAGAATACCACGTTATAAGGAAATACAGAGTTGCAGAGTAAAAACAAATACTTACGTATTAGAAATACTTAAACTTTATGAGAAGAAATAAAGCATCGTGCAAAATTATCTTGTTTTTCCTAAACAACACGTTGGAACTCGAAAAGATTTGGTGTTGCGTGTATGTCTAAGCCTGTAGCCTCAAAAGAGAATGCACAGGAGCGTTTTCTCTCGAAAGAATATGTAAGAATATTACATTATAAGGAAATACAGTGTTGTAGAGTAAAGACAAATACGTACGTATTGGAAATACTTAAACTTTATGAGAAGAAATAACGCATCATGCAAAATTATATTGTTTTTCCTAAACAACACATTGTAACTCGAAAAGATTTGGTGGTGCGTGGATGTCTAAGCTTGTAGGCTCAAAAGAGAATGCATAGGAGAGTTTTCCCTCCAAAATATATGTCAGAATACCACGTTTTAAGGAAATCCCGCATCGTGCGAAATATCTTGCTTTTCCTAAACAACACGTTGTAACTCGAAAAGCCTTGGTGCTGCATGTATGTCTAAGTGTGTAGCCTCAAAAGTGAATGCACAGGAGAGTTTTCTCTCGAAATAATATGTAAGAATACCACGTTACAAGGAAATACAGTGTTACAGAGTAAAGACAAATACATACGTATTGGAAATACTTAAACGTTACGAGAAGAAATAATGCATCGTGCAAACTTATCTTGTTTTTCCCAAACAACATGGTGTAACTCGAAAAGCTGTGGTGTTGCGTGTATTTCTAAGCTTGTAGCCTCAAAAGAGAACACACAGGAGAGTTTTCTCTAGAAAGAATATGTACGAATACCACGTTATAAGGAAATACAGTGCTGCAGATGAAAGATAAATACGTACTTATTAGAAATACTTAAATTTTACAAGAAGAAATAACGCATCATACTAAATTATCTTGTATTTCCTAAACAGCACGTTGTAACTCGAAAGATCTGGTGATGCCTGTATGTCTAAATGTGTAGCCTCCAAAGAGAACCCACAGGAGAATTTTCTCTCGAGAAAATATGTCAGAATACCACGTTTTAAGGAAATCCTGCATCGTGCGAAATTATCTTGTTTTTCCTAAACAACACATTGTAACTCGAAAAGCTTTGGTGTTGCGTGTATGTCTAAGTGTGCAGCCTCAAAAGAGAATGCACAGGAGAGTGTTCTCTCAAAAGAACATGTAAGAATAGCACGTTATAAGGAAATACAGTGTTGCAGAGTAAGACAAATACGTACTTATTAGAAATACTTAAACTTTATGAGAAGAAATAAAGCATCATAAAAAATTATCTTGCATTTCCTAAAAAATACGTTGTAACTCGAAAAGAATTGGTGTTGCGTGTATGTCTAAGCGAGTAGCCTCAAAGGAGAAGGCACAGGAGAGTTTTCTCTCGATACAATATGTCAGAATACCATGTTTAAAGGAAATCCCTCATCGTGCGAAATTTTCTTGTTTTTCCTAAACAATTTGTTGTAACTCAAAAAGCTTTGGTGTTGCATTTTTGTCTAAGCGTGCAGCGTCAAAAGAGAACACACAGGAGATTTTTCTCTTGAAAGAATATGTAAGAATACCACGTAAGAAGAAAATACAGAGTTGCAGAGTAAAAACAAATACTTACGTATTAGAATTTCTTAAACTTTTTGAGAATAAATAAAGCATCATGCAACATTATCTACTTTTTCCTAAACAACACGTTGTAACTCGAAAAGATTTTGTGTTGTGTGTATGTCTAAACGAGTAGCCTCAAAGGAGAAGCACAAGATAGTTTTCTCTCGAAACAATATGTCAGAATACCACATTTGAAGGAAATCCTGCATCATGTGAAATTATCTTGTTTTTCCTAAACAACTTGTAACTCGAAAAGCTTTGGTGTTGCGTTTTTGTCTAAGCGCGCAGCCTCAAAAGAGAACGCGAAGACAGTTTTCTCTTGAAAGAATATGTAAAAATACCACCTTATAAGGAAATACAGTGTTGCTGAGTAAAGACAAATACTTACCTATTACAAATACTTAAACTTTTTGAGAAGAAATAAAGCATCGTGCAAAATTATCTTGTTTTTCCTAAACAACATGTTGTAACTCGAAAAGATTTGGTGTTGCATGTATTTCAAAGCGAGTAGCCTCAAAAGAGAATGCACAGGAGTGTTTTCTATCGAAAAAATATCAGAATACCACGTTTTAAGGAAATCTCACATCGTGGGAAATTATCCTGTTTTTCCTAAACAACATGTTTTAACTCAAAAAGCTTTGGTGTTGCGTGTATGTCTAAGTATGTAGTCTCAAAAGAGAACGCACAGGAGAGTTTTCTCTCGAAACAGTAGGTAAGAATACAACTTTATAAGGAAATACAGTGTTGCAGAGTAAAGACAATTATGTACGTATTAGAAATACTTAAATTTTAAGAGAAGAAATAACGCATCATGCAAAATTATCTTGTTTTTCCTAAACAACACGTTGTAACTCGAAAAGATTTTGTGTTGTGTGTATGTCTATGCCTGTAGCCTCAAAAGAGAATGCACAGGAGCGTTTTCTCTCGAAAGAATATGTAATACTATTACGTTATAAGGAAATACAGTGTTGTAGAGTAAAGACAAATATGTACGTATTGGAAATACTGAAACTTTATGAGAAGAAATAATGCATCGTGCAAAGTTATCTTGTTTTTCCTAAACAACACATTGTAACTCGAAAAGATTTGGTGGTGCGTGGATGTCTAAGATTGTAGCCTCAAAAGAGAACACATAGGAGAGTTTTCTCTCCAAAAAATATGTCAGAATACCACGTTTTAAGGAAATCCCGCATCGTGTGAAATTATCTTGTTTTTCCTAAACAACACATTGTAACTCAAAAAGCCTTGGTGCTGCATGAATGTCTATGTGTGTAGCCTCAAAAGTGAATGCACAGGAGAGTTTTCTCTCGAAATAATATGTAAGAATACCACGTTACAAGGAAATACAGTGTTGCAGTGTAAAGGAAAATATGTACGTATTAGTAATACTTAAACCTTACGAGAAGAAATAACTCATCTTACAAAATTATCTTATATTTCCTAAAAAACACGTTGTAACTCGAAAAGATTTGGTGTTGCGTGTATCTCTAAACGAAAAATGTCGCCTCAAAAGAGAACACACAGGTGAATGTTCCCTTGAAAAAATATGTAAGAATACCACGTTTTAAGGAAATCGTGCCTCGTGCGAAATTATCTTGTTTTTCCTAAACAACACGTTGTAACCTGAAAAGATTTGGTGTTGCTTGCATGTCTAAGCGTTTCGCCTCAAAAGAGAATGCCCGGAGAGTTTTCTCTCGAAAAAATATTTCAGAATACCACGTTTTAAGGAAATCCCGCATCGTGTGAAATTATCTTGTTTTTCCTAAACAACACGTTGTAACTCGAAAAGCTTTGGTGTTGCGTTTTTGTCCAAGTGTGCAGCCTCAAAAGAGAATGCACAAGAGAGTTTTCTCTCGAAAGAATATGTAAGAATACCACGTTATAATGAAATACAGTGTTACAGAGTAAAGACAAATACCTACGTATTGGAAATACTTAAACTTTACGAGAAGAAATAAAGCATCGTGCAAACTTATCTTGTTTTTCGTAAACAACACGGTGTAACTCGAAAAGCTGTGGTGTTGTGTGTATTTCTAAGCTTGTAGCCTCTAAAGAGAACACACAGGAGAGTTTTCTCTAGAAAGAATATGTACGAATACCACGTTATAAGGAAATACAGTGTTGCAGAGGAAAGATAAATACGTACTTATTAGAAATACTTAAATTTTACAAGAAGAAATAACGCATCATACTAAATTATCTTGTATTTCCTAAACAGCACGTTGTAACTCGAAAGATCTGGTGATGCCTGTATGTCTAAATGTGTAGCCTCCAAAGAGAACCCACAGGAGAATTTTCTCTCGAGAAAATATGTCAGAATACCACGTTTTAAGGAAATCCTGCATCGTGCGAAATTATCTTGTTTTTCCTAAACAACACATTGTAACTCGAAAAGCTTTGGTGTTGCGTGTATGTCTAAGTGTGCAGCCTCAAAAGAGAATGCACAGGAGAGTGTTCTCTCGAAAGAATATGTAAGAATAGCACGTTATAAGGAAATACAGTGTTGCAGAGTAAGACAAATACGTACTTATTAGAAATACTTAAACTTTATGAGAAGAAATAAAGCATCATAAAAAATTATCTTGCATTTCCTAAAAATTACGTTGTAACTCGAAAAGAATTGGTGTTGCGTGTATGTCTAAGCGAGTAGCCTCAAAGGAGAAGGCACAAGAGAGTTTTCTCTCGAAACAATATGTCAGAATACAACGTTTTAAGGAAATCCCTCATCGTGCGAAATTTTCTTGTTTTTCCTAAACAACATGGTGTAACTCGAAAAGATTTGGTGTTGCATGTATTTCAAAGTGAGTAGCCTCAAAACAGAATGCACAGGAGAGTTTTCTATCGAAAAAATATTAGAATACCACGTTTTAAAGAAATCTCGCATCGTGGGATATTATCCTGTTTTTCCTAAACAACATGTTTAAATCAAAAAGCTTTGGTGTTGCATGTATGTCTAAGTATGTAGTCTCAAAGGAGAACGCACAGGAGAGTTTTCTCTCGAAAGAATAGGTAAGAATACAACTTTATAAGGAAATACAGTGTTGCAGAGTAAAGACAATTACGTATGTATTAGAAATACTTAAACTTTAAGAACAGAAATACCGCATCATGCAAAATTATCTTGATTTTCCTAAACAACACGTTGTAACTCGAAAAGATTTGGGGTTGCGTATATTTCTAAGCGTGTAGCCTTTAAAGAGAACGCACAGGAGAGTTTTCTCTCGAAAAAATATGTCACAATACCACGTTTTAGGAAATCTCGCATCGTGTGAAATTATCTTGTTTTTCCTAAACAACACGTTGTAACTCGAAAAGCTTTGGTGTTGCGTGTATTTCTAAGCGTGTAGCCTCAAAAGAGAATGCACAGGAGAGTTTTCTCTCGAAAGAATATGTAGGAATACCATGTTTTAAGGAAATCCCTCATCGTGCGAAATTATCTTGTTTTTCCTAAAGAACATGTTGTAACCCCAAAAGCTTTGGTGTTGCGTGTATTTCTAAGCATGTAGCCTCAAGAGAGAACGCACAGGAGAGTTTTCTCTCGAAATAATATGTAGGAATACCATGTTTTAAGGAAATCCTGCATCGTGCGAAATTATCTTGTTTTTCCTAAACAACACGTTGTATTTCGAAATGCTTTGGTGTTGTGTGTATGTCTAACCATGCAGCCTCAAAAGAGAGCGCACAGGAGAGTTTTCTCTCAAAATAATTTGTAAGAATACCACATTACAAGGAAATACAGTGTCGCAGAGTAAAGACAAATACGTACGTATTAGAAATACTTAAACTTTAGGAGATGAAATAACGCATCGTACAAAATGATCGTGTATTTCCTAAACAACACGTTGTAACTCAAAAAGATTTTGTTTTGAGAGTATGTCTAAACGTGTAGCCTCAAAAGAGAACACACAGGAGAATTTATTCTTGAAAAAATATGTCAGAATACCACGTTTTAAGGAAATCCTGGATCGTGCGAAATTATCTTGTTTTTCCTCAACAACACGTTGTAACTCGAAAAGCTTTGTTGTTGCATGTATGTCTAAGCATGTAGCCTCAAAAGAGAATGCACAAGAGAGTTTTCTCTCGAAACAATATGTCAGAATACCACGTTTTAAGAAAATATCGCATCGTGCGAAATTATCTTGTCTTTCCTAAAGAACACGTTGTAACTAGAAATGCCTTGGTGTTGCGTGAATGTCTAAGCGTGCAGCCTCAAAAGAGAATGCACAGGAGTGTTTTCTCTCAAAAGAATATGTAAGAATATTACGTTATAAGGAAATACAGTGTTGTAGAGTAAAGACAAATACGTACGTATTGGAAATACTTAAACTTTACGAAAAGAAATAACGCATCGTGCAAAGTTATCTTGTTTTTCCTAAACAACACATTGTAACTCGAAAAGATTTGGTGGTGCGTGGATGTCTAAGTTTGTAGCCTCAAAAGAGAACACATAGGAGAGTTTTGTCTCCAAAAATATATGTCAGAATACCACGTTTTAAGGAAATCCAGCATCGTGCGAAATATCGTGCTTTTCCTAAACAACACTTTGTAACTTGAAAAGCCTTGGTGCTGCATGTATGTCTAAGTGTGTAGCCTCAAAAGTGAACGCACAGGAGAGTTTTCTCTCGAAATAATATGTAAGAATACCACGTTACAGGGAAATACAGTGTTGCAGTGTAAAGAAAAATATGTACATATTAGTAATACTTAAACTTTATGAGAAGAAATAACGCATCTTACAAAATTATCTTGTATTTTCTAAAAAACACGTTGTAACTCGAAAAGATTTGGTGTTGCGTGTATGTCTAAATGAAACGTGTCACCTCAAAAGAGAACACACAGGTGAATTTTCCCTTGAAAAAATATGTAAGAGTACCACGTTTTAAGGAAATCGTGCCTCATATGAAATTATCTTGTTTTTCCTAAACAACACGTTGTAACCTGAAAAGCTTTGGTGTTGCGTGTATGTCTAAGTGTGTAGCCTCAAAACAGAACCCCCGGAGAGTTTTATCTCGAAAAAATATTTCAGAATACCACGTTTTAAGGAAATCCCGCATCGTGCGAAATTATCTTGTTTTTCCTAAACAACACGTTGAAACTCGAAAAGCTTTGGTGTTGCGTTTTTGTCTAAGTGTGCAGCCTCAAAAGAGAACACACAGGGGAGTTTTCTCTCGAAAGAATATGTAAGAATACCACGTTATAATGAAATACAGTGTTACAGAGTAAAGACAAATACGTACGTATTGGAAATACTTAAACTTTATGAGAAGAAATAATGCATCATGCAAAATTATCTTGTTTTTCTAAACAATATGGTGTAACTCGAAAAGCTTTGGTGTTGCGTGTATTTCTAAGCTTGTAGCATCAAAAGAGAATGCACAGGAGAGTTTTCTCTCGCAAGAATATGTAAGAATTCCATGTTACAAAGAAATACAGTTTTGCAGAGGAAAGTCAAATAAGTACATATTAGAAATACTTAAACTTTACGTGAAGAAATAACGCATCGTACAAAATTATCTTGTATTTCCTAAACAACACGTTGTAACTCGAAAAGCTTTGGTGTTGTGTGTATGTCTAAGCGTGTAGCCTCAAAAGAGAATGCACAGGAGAGTTTTCCCTCGAAAAAATATGTCAGAATACCATGTTTTAAGAAAATCCCGCATCGTGCGAACTTATCTTGTTTTTCGTAAACAACTTGTTGTAACTCGAAAATCTTTGGTGTTCCGTATTTGTCTAAGCGTGCAGCCTTAAAAGAGAACGCAGAGTAGAGTTTTCTCATGAAAGAATATGTAAGAATACAACGTTATAAGGAAATATAGTGTTGCAGAGTAAAGACAAATACGTACGTACTTGAAATACTTAAACTTTACTAGAGGAAATAACGCATCGTGCAAAATTATCTGTTTTTTCCAAAACAACACGTTGTAATTCGAAAAGATTTGGTGTTGCGTGTATGTCTAAGCTTGTAGCCTCAAAAGAGAATGCCCAGGAGAGTTTTCTCTCGAAAAAAATATGTCAGAATACCACATTTTAAGGAAATCCCGCATCGTGCGAAATTATCTTGGTTTTCTTAAACAACATGTTGTAACTCGAAAAGCTTTGGTTTTGCGTGTATGTCTAAGTGTGTAGCCTCAAAAGAGAACGCACAGAAGAGTTTTCTCTCGAAAGAATATGTAAGAATACCACATTATAAGGAAAAACAGTATTGCAGAGTAAAGACCAATATGTCCGTATTAGAAATACTGAAACTTTACGAGAAGAAATAACGAATTGTGCAAAATTATCTTGGTTTTCCTAAACAACACGTTGTAACTCGAAAAGCTTTGGTGTTGCATGTATGTCTAAGCATGTAGCCTCAAAAGAGAATGCACAGGAGAGTTTTAATTCGAAAGAATATGTAAGAATACCACGTTATAAGGATATACAGTGTTGCAGAGTAAAGACAAATAAGTATGTATTAGAAATACTTAAACTTTACGGGAAGAAATAACGCATCGTGCAATTTTATCTTGTTTTTCCTAAACAACACGTTGTAACTCGAAAAGATGTGGTGTTGCGTGTAAGTCTAAATGTGTAGCCTCAAAAGAGAACCCACAGGAGAATTTTCTCTCGAAAAAATATGTCAGAATACCACCTTTTAAGGAAATCCTGCATCGTGCGAAATTATCTTGTTCTTCCAAAACAACACTTTGTAACACGAAAAGATTTGGTGTTGCGTGTATATCTAAGCTTGTAGCCTCAAAAGAGAATGCCCGGGAGAGTTTTCTCTCGAAAAAATATGTCAGAATACCACATTTTAAGGAAATCCCGCATCGTGCGAAATTAACTTCTTTTTCCTAAACAACTTGTTGTAACTCGAAGAGCTTTGGTGTTGTATATATTTCTAAGCATGCAGCCTCAAAAGAGAACGCAAAGAAGAGTTTTGTCTTGAAAGAATATTCAAGAATCCAACGTTATAAGGAAATACAGTGTTGCAGAGTAAGGACAAATACCTACTTACTGGAAATACTAAAACTTTACGAGAAGAAGTAACGCATCCTGCAAAATTATCTTGGTTTTCCTAAACAACAAGTTGCAACTCGAAAAGCTTTGGGGTTGCGTGTATGTCTAAGCGTGTAGCCTCAAAAGAGAGCGCACAGGAAAGTTTTAATTCGAAAGAATATGTAAGAATACCACGTTATAAGGAAATACAGTGTTGCAGATTAAAGAAAATAAGTACGTATTAGAAATACTTAAACTTTAGGAGAAGAAATAACGCATCCTGGAATATTATCTTTTTTTTCCTAAACAACATGTTGTAACTCGAAAAGATATGGTGTTGCGTGTACGTCTAAACGTGTAGCCTTTAAATAGAACCCACAGAAGAATTTTCTCTCAACAAAATATGTTAGCATACCACGTTTTAAGGAAATCCCGCATTGTGCGAAATTATCTTGTTTTCCTTAAACAACACGTTGTAACTCGAAAAGCTTTGGTGTTGCGTGTATGTCTAGGCATTTAGCCTCAAAAGAGAATGCACAGGAGAGTTTACTCTAGAAAGAATATGTAAGAATACCACGTTATGAGGAAATACATTGTTGCAGAATAAAGACAAATACGTACGTATTAGAAATACTTAAACTTTACGAGAAGAAATAACACATTGTATAAAATTATCTTGTTTTTCCTAAACAAGACGTTGTAACTCGAAAAGCTTTGGTGTTGCTTGTATGTCTCAGCATGTAGCCTCAAAAGAGAATGCACAAGAGTTTTCTCTCGAAAAAATATGTCAGAATACCACGTTTTAAGGAAATCCTGCATCATGCGATATTATCTTTTTTTTCCTAAACACCTTGTAACTCGAAAAGCTTTGGTGTTGCATTTTTGTCTAAGCGTGCAGCCTCAAAAGAGAACGCACAGGAGACTTTTAATTCGAAAGAATATGTAAGAATACCAAGTTATAAGGAAATACAGTGTTGCAGAGTAAAGACACATAAGTACGTATTAGAAATACTTAAACTTTACGAGAAGAAATAACACATCGTGCAATATTATCTTGTTTTTCCTAAACAACACGTTGTAACTCAAAAAGATATGTTGTTGCGTGTATGTCTAAACGTGTAACCTCAAAAGAGAACCCACAGAAGAATTTTCTCTCCAAAAAAATATGTCAGAATTCCACGTTATAAGGAAATCCCGCACATCGTGAGTAATTATCTAGTTTTTCCTAAACAACACGTTGTAACTGGAAAAGCTTTGGTGTTGCGTTTATGTCTAAGCATGTAGGCTCAAAGGAGAACGCACAGGAAACTTTTCTGTCAAAAAATATGACAGAATACCACACTTTAAGGATATCCCACATCGTGGGAAATTATCTTATATTTCCTAAACAACACGTTGTAACTCGAAAAGATTTGGTGTTGTGTGTACGTCTAAACTTGTAGCCTCAAAAGAGAACCCACAGGAGAATTTTCTCTTGTAAAAATATGTCAGAATACCACGTTTTAAGGAAATCCTGCATCGTGCGAAATTATCTTCTTTTTCCTAAACAACACGTTGTAACTCGAAAAGCTTTGGTGTTGTGTGTATGTCTAAGCGTGTAGCCTCAAAAGAGAACGCACAGGAGAGTTTGCTCTAGAATGAATATGTAAGAATACCACGTTATAAGCAAGTACAATGTTGCAGAGTAAAGACAAACACGTATTAGAAATACTTAAACTTTACTAGAAGAAATAACGCATCATAAAAAATTATCTTGTATTTCCTAAACAATACGTTGTAATTCGAAAAGATTTGGTGTTGCGTGTATGTCTGAATGTGTAGCCTCAAAAGAGAACCCAAAGGAGAATTTTCTCTTGAAAAAATATGTCAGAATACCACGTTTTAAGGAAATCCCACATCGTGCGAAATTATCTTATTTTTTTTAAACAACATGTTGTAACTATAAAAGCTTTGGGGTTGTGTGTATGTCTAAGAGTGTAGCCTCAAAAGAGAATCCACAGGTGAGTTTTCTCTAGAAAGGATATGTAAGAATACCACGTTATAAGGAAATAAAGAGTTGCAGAATAAAGACAAATATGTACGCATTCGATATACTTAAACTTTACGAGAAAAAATAACACATCATACACAATTATCTTGTATTTCCTAAACAACACGTTGTAACTCGAAAGGATTTGGTGTTGCGTGTATATCTAAAAGTGTAGCCTCAAAAGAGAACCCACAGGAGAGTTTTCTCTTGAAAAAATATGTCAGAATACCACGTTTTAAAGAAATCCCACATCGTGCGAAATTATCTTGTTCTTCTTAAACAAAACATTGTAACTCGAAAAGCTTTGGTGTTGCATGTATGTCTAAGCATGTAGCCTCAAAAGAGAATGCACAGGAGAGTTTTTTTCTAGAAGGAATATGTAAGAATAGCACATTATAATGAAGTACAGTGTTGCAGAGTAAAGACAAATAAGTAAATATTAGAAATACTTAAACTTTACGAGTAAAAATAACGCATCGTACAAAATTATCTTGTATTTCCTAAACAACACGTTGTAACTCGAAAAGCTTTGGTGTTGCGTGTATGTCTAACCGTGTAGCCTCAAAGGAGAATGCACAGGAGAGTTTTCTCTCGAAAAAATATGTCAGAATACCACGTTTTAAGAAAATCCCGCATCGTGCGAAATTATCTTGTTTTTCCTAAACAACTTGTTGTAACTCGAAAAGCTTTGGTGTTCCATATTTGTCTAAGCGTGCATCCTCAAAAGAGAACGCACAGGAGAGATTTCTCTCGAAAGAATATGTAAGAATACCACGTTATAAGGAAATATAGTGTTGCAGAGTAAAGACAAATATGTACTTAATGGAAATACTTAAACTTTACCAGAAGAAATAACGCATCGTGCAAAATTATCTGGTTTTTCCAAATCAACATGTTGTAATTCGAAATGATTTGGTGTTGCCTGTATGTCTAAGATTGTAGCCTCAAAAGAGAACACCCAGGAGAGTTTTCTCTCGAAAAAAATATGTCAGAATACAACGTTTTAAGGAAATCCTGCATCGTGCGAAATTATCTTGTTTTTCTTAAACAACACGTTGTAACTCGAAAAGCTTTGGTGTTGCGTGTATGTCTAAGTGTGTAGCCTCAAAAGAGACAGCACAGGAGAGTTTTTTCTTGAAAGAATATGTAAGAATACCACGTTATAAGGAAATACAGTTTTTCAGAGTAAAGGAAAATACATACGTATTAGAAATACTTAAGCTTTACGAGAAAAAATAAAGCATCGTGCAAAATTATCTTGTTTTTCCTAAACAACACTTTGTAACTCAAAAAGATTTAGTGTTGCATGTTTGTCTAAGCGTGTAGCCTCAAAAGAGAACGCACAGGAGATTTTTTTCTCGAAAAAATATGTCAGAATACCACGTTATAAGGAAATCCTGCATTGTGCGAAATTATCTTGTTTTTCCTAAACAACATGTTTTAACTTGAAAAGCTTTGGTGTTGTGTGTATGTCTAAGTGTGTAGCCTCAAAAGAGAATGCACAGGAGTGTTTTCTCTCTCAAGAATATGTAAGAATACAACGTTACAAGGAAATACAATTTTGCAGATTAAAGACAAATACATACATATTAGAAATACTTAAACTTTACAAGAAGAAATAACGCATCATACAAAATTATCTTGTATTTCCTAAACAACACGTTGTAACTCTAAAAGCTTTGGTATTGAGTCTATATCTAAGCGTGTAGCCTCAAAAGAGAACGCACAGGAGAGTTTTTTCTAGAAAGAATAGGTAAAAATAGCACGTTATAATGAAGTACAGTGTTGCAGAGTAAAGACAAATACGTAAATATTAGAAATACTTAAACTTTACGAGAAGAAATAACACATCATAAAAAATTTTCATGTTTTCCTATAGAACACGTTGTAATTGAAAAAGATTTGGTGTTGCGTGTATGTCTAAAAGTGTAGCCTCAAAAAAGAACCAACAGTAGAATTTTCTCTTGAAAGAATATGTCAGAATACAACCTTTTAAGGAAATCCTGCATCGTGTGAAATTATCTTGTTTTTCCTAAACAACACGTTGGAACTTGAAAAGCTTTGGTGTTGTGTGCATGTCTAAGCGTCTAGACTCAAAAGAGAATGCACAGGAGAGTTTTCTCTCGCAAGAATATGTAAGAATACCACGTTACAAGGAAATACAGTTTTGCAGAGTAAAGACAAGTACGTACATATTAGAAATACTTAAACTTTACAAGAAGAAAAAACACATCTTAGAAAATTATCTTGTATTTCCTAAACAGCACATAGTAACTCGAAAAGCTTTGGTGTTGCGTGTATGACTACGTGCGTAGCCTCAAAAGAGAACACACAGGAGAGTGTTCTCTCGAAAGAATATGTACGAATACCACGTTATAAGGAAGTACAATGTTGCAGAGTAAAGACAAATACGTACGTATTAGAAATACTTAAACTTTATGAGAAGAAATAACGCATCGTGCAATATTATTTAGTTTTTCCTAAACAACACGTTGTAACTCGAAAAGCTTTGGTGTTGCGTGTATGTCTAAGCGTCTAGCCTCAAAATGAACGCACAGGAGAGTTTTCTCTCGAAAAAATATGTCAGAATACCACGTTTTAAGGAAATCCCGCATCTTGCCAAATTATCTTCTTTTTCCTAAACAACTTGTTGTAACTCGAAGAGCTTTGGTGTTGTATATATTTCTAAGCGTGCAGCCTCAAAAGAGAACGCAAAGAAGAGTTTTGTCTTGAAATAATATGCAAGAATCCCACTTTATAAGGAAATACAGTGTTGCAGAGGAAAGACAAATACCTACTTATTGCAAATACTAAAACTTTACGAGAAGAAATAACGTATCCTGCAAAATTATCTTGGTTTTCCTTAACAACATGTTGCAACTCGAAAAACTTTGGGGTTGCGTGTATGTCTAAACGTGTAGCCTCAAAAGAGAACCCAAAGAAGAATTTTCTCTCGACAAAATATGTCAGAATACCACGTTTTAAGGAGATCCCGCATCGTGCAAAATTATCTTGTTTTTCTTAAACGACACATTGTAACTCGAAAAGCTTTGGTGTTGCGTGTATGTCTAAGCGTTTAGCCTCAAAACAGAATGCAAAGGAGAGTTTACTCTAGAAAGAATATGTAAGAATACCACGTTATAAGTAAATACATTGTTGCAGAATAAAGACAAGTACATACATATTAGAAATACTTAAACTTTAGGAGAAGAAATAACGCATCGTACAAAATTATCTTGTTTTTCCTAAACAAAACGTTGTAACTCATAAAGCTTTGGTGTTGCTTGTATGTCTCAGCATGTAGCGTCAAAAGAGAATGCACAAGAGAGTTTTCTCTCGAAAAATTATGTCAGAATACCAAGTTTTAAGGAAATCCCGCATCGTGCGAAATTATCTTTTTTTTCCTAAACAACTTGTAACTCAAAACGCTTTGGTGTTGCATTTATGTCTAAGCGTGCAGCCTCAAAAGAGAACGCACAGGAGAGTTTTACTTCGAAAGAATATGTAAGAATACCAAGTTATATGGAAATACAGTGTTGCAGAGTAAAGACAAATAAGTACGTATTAGAAATACTTAAACTTTACGAGAAGAAATAACACATCATGCAATATTATCTTGTTTTTCCTAAACAACACGTTGTAACTCAAAAAGATATGGTGTTGCGTGTATGTCTAAACATGTAACCTCAAAAGGGAACCCACAGAAGAATTTTCTCTCAAAAAAATATGTCAGAATTCCACGTTATAAGGAAATCCCGCATCGTGAGAAATTATCTAGTTTTTCCTAAACAACACGTTGTAACTGGAAAAGCTTTGGTGTTGCGTTTATGTCTAAGTGTGTAGCCTCAAAGGAGAACGCACAGGAGAGTTTTCTCTCAAAAAAAAATGTCAGAATACCATACTTTAAGGATATCCCACATCGTGCGAAATTATCTTGTATTTATTAAACAACACGTTGTAACTAAAAAAGATTTGGTGTTGTGTGTATGTCTAAAGTTCTAGCCTCAAAAGAGAACCCACAGGAGAATTTTCTCTCGAAAAAATATGTCAGAATACCACGTTTTAAGGAAATCCCGCCTCGTGCGAAATTATATTCTTTTTTCTAAACAACACGTTGTAACTTGAAAAGCTTTGCTGTTGTGTGTATGTCTAAGTGTCTAGCCTCAAAAGAGAATGCACAGGAGAGTTTTCTCTCACAAGAATATGTAAGAATACCACGTTACAAGGAAATACAGTTTTGCAGAGCAAAGACAAATACGTACATATTAGAAATACTTAAACTTTACAAGAAGAAATAATGCATCATACAAAATTATCTTGTATTTCCTAAAAAACACGTTTTAACTCGAAAAGCTTTGGTGTTGCATGTATGTCTAAGCGTGTAGCCTCAAAAGAGAACACACAGGATAGTTTTCTCTAGAAAGAATATGTAAGAATACCACCTTATAAGGAAGTACAATGTTGCAGAGTAAAGACAAATACTTACGTACTAGAAATACTTAAACTTTACGAGAAGAAATAAGGCATCATAAAAAATTATCTTGTATTTCCTAAACAACACGTTGTAATTGGAAAAGATTTGGTGATGCCTGTATGTCTAAACATGGAGCCTCAAAAGAGAACCCACAGGAGAATTTTCTATTGAAAAAATATGTCCGAATACCACGTTTTAAGGAAATCCCACATCGTGCGAAATTATCTTATATTTTTAAACAACACGTTGTATCTAGAAAAGCTTTGGGGTTGCATGTATGTCTAAGAGTGTAGCCTCAAAAGAGAATCCACAGGTGAGTTTTCTCTAGAAAGAATATGTAAGAATAACACGTTATAAGGAAATAAAGTGTTGCAGAATAAAGACAAATACGTACATATTAGAAATACTTAAACTTTACGAGAAAAAATAATGCATCATACAAAATTATCTTGTATTTCCTGAACAACACGTTGTAACTTGAAAGGATTTGGTGTTGCGTGTATGACTAAAAGTGTAGCCTCAAAAGAGAACCCAGAGGAGACTTTTCTCTAGAAAAAATATGTCAGAATACCACGTTTTAAGGAAATCCCGCATCGTGCGAAATTATCTTGTTTTTCTTAAACAACACGTTGAAACTCGAAAAGCTTTGGTGTTGCGAGTATGTCTAAGCATGTAGCCTCAAAAGAGAACGCACGGGAGAGTTTTCTCTCGAAAAAATATGTCAGAATACCATGTTTTAAGGAAATCCCGCATCGTGCGAAATTATCTTGTTTTTCCTAAACAACACATTGTAACTCGAAAAGCTTTGGTGTTTCGTGTTTGTCTAAGAGTATAGCCTCAAAAGAAAATGCACAGGAGAGTTTTCTCTAGCAAGAATATGTAAGAATGCCACGTTACAAGGAAATACAGTTTTGCAGAGTAAAGACAAATACGTACATATTAGAAATACTTAAACTTTAAAAGAAGAAATAATGCATCGTACAAAATTATCTTGTATTTCCTAAACAACACGTTGTAACTCGAAAAGCTTTGGTGTTGCGTGTATGTCTAAGCATGTAGCCTCAAAAGATAATTCACAGGAGAGTTTTCTTTCAAAAAAATATGTCAGAATACCACGTTTTAAGAAAATCCCGCATCGTGCGAAATTATCTTCTCTTTCTTAAACAACACGTTGTAACTCGCAAAGCTTTGGTGTTGCGTGTATGTCTAAGTGTGTAGCCTCAAAAGAGAACGCACAGGAGAGTTTTGTCTTGAAAGAATATGTAAGAATACCAAGTTATAAGGAAATACAGTTTTTCAGAGTAAAGAAAAATACGTACGTATTAGAAATACTTAAACTTTACGAGAAGAAATAAAGCATCGTGCAAAATTATCTTGTTTTTCCTAAACAACATATTGTAACTCAAAAAGATTTGGTGTTGCGTGTTTGTCTAAGCGTTTAGCCTCAAAAGAGAATGCACAGGAGATTTTTTTCTCGAAAAAATATGTCAGAATACCACGTTATAAGGAAATCCTGCATTGTGCAAAATTATCTTTTTTTCCTCAACAACATGTTTTAACTTGAAAAGCTTTGGTGTTGGGTGTATGTCTAACTGTGTAGCCTCAAAGAGAATGCACAGGAGAGTTTTCTCTCTCAAGAATATGTAAGAATACCATATTACAAGGAAGTACATTTTTGCAGATTAAAGACAAATACATACATATTAGAAATACTTAAACTTTACAAGAAATAACGCATCGTCCAAAATTATCTTGTATTTCCTTAGCAACACATTGTAACTCGAAAAGCTTTGGTTTTGAGTGTATGTCTAAGCGTGTAGCCTCAAAAGAGAATGCACAGGAGAGTTTTCTCTAGAATGAATATGTAAGCATAGCACGTTATAATGAAGTACAGTGTTGCAGAGTAAAGACAAATACGTACATATTAGAAATACTTAAACTTTACGAGAAGAAATAACACATCATAAAAAATTATCTTATATTTCCTAAACAACACGTTGTAATTGAAAAAGATTTGGTGTTGCGTGTATGTCTAAACGTGTACCCTCAAAAAAGAACCAACAGGAGAATTTCCTCTTAAAAGAATATGTCAGAATACACCCTTTTAAGGAAATCCGGCATCGTGCGAAATTATCTTGCTTTTCCTAAACAACACGTTGTAACTTGAAAAGCTTTGGTGTTGCGTGTATGTCTAAGCGTCTAGCCTCAAGAGAGAATGCACAGGAGAGTTTTCTCTCGCAAGAATATGTAAGAATACCACGTTACAAGGAAATACAGTTTTGCAGAGTAAAAACAAATACGTACATATTAGAAATACTTAAACTTTACAAGAAGAAATAACGCATCGTGCATAATTATCTTGTATTTCCTAAACAGCACATTGTAACTCGAAAAGCTTTGGTGTTGCGTTTTTGTCTAAGCGTGCAGCCTCAAAAGAGAATGCACAGGACAGTTTTCTCTCAAAAGAATATGTAAGAATACAACGTTATAAGGAAATACAGTGTTGCAGAATAAAGACAAATACGTGCATATTGAAAATACTTAAACTTTACTAGAAGAAATAACGCATCGTGCAAAATTATCTTGTTTTTCCTAAACAACAAGTTGTAACTCGAAAGATTTTGTGTTACGTGTATTTCTACGCTTGTAGCCTCAAAAGAGAATCCACAAGAGAGTTTTCTCTCGAAAAAATATGTCAGAATACCACGTTTTAAGAAAATCCCGTATTGTGAGAAATTATCTTGTTTTTCCTAAACAACACATTGTAACTCGAAAGGATTTGGTGTTGCGTGTATGTCTAAGCCTGTAGCCTCAAAAGAGAATGCACAGGAGATTTTTCGCTCAAAAAATATGTCAGAATACCATGTTTTAAGGAAATCCTGCATCGTGGGAAATTATCTAGTTTTTCCTAAACAACAGGTTGTAACTCAAAAAGCTTTGGTGTAGCTTGCATGTCTCAGGGTGTAGCTTCAAAAGAGAACACACAGGAGAGTTTTCTCTCAAAAAATATGTCAGAATACCACGTTTTAAGGAAATCCTGCCTTGTGCCTAATTATCTTTTTTTCCTAATCAACTTGTAACTCGAAAAGCTTTGGTGTTGCGTTTTTGTCTAAGCGTGCTGCCTCAAAAAAGAACGCACAGGACAGTTTTCTCTCAAAAGAATATGTAAGAATACCATGTTATAAGGAAATACAGTGTTGCAGATTAAAGACAAATTTGTACATATTGGAAATACTTAAACTTTACGAGAAGAAATAATGCATCGTGCAAAATTATCTTGTTTTTCCTAAACAACAGGTTGTAACTTGAAAGATTTTGTGTTACGTGTATGTCTAAGCTTGTAGCCTCAAAAGAGAACGGACAGGAGAGTTTTCTCTCAAAAAAATATGTCAGAATACCACGTTTTAAGGAAATCCTGCATCGTGCGAAATTATCTGGTTTTTCCTAAAGAACACGATGTAACTTGAATAGTTTTGGTGTTGCGTGTATGTCTAAGCGTGTAGCCTCAAAAGAGAACATAAAGGAGACTTTTCTCTGGAAAGAATATGTTAGAATACCAAGTTATAAGGAAATACTGTGTTGCAGAGTAAAGACAAATACGTATATATTAGAAACACTTAAACTTTACGAGAAGAAATAACTCAACGTACAAAATTAACTTGTCTTTCCTAAATAACACGTTGTAACTCGAAAGGATTTGGTGTTGAGTGTATGTTTAACGTGTAGCCTCAGAATAGAACACACAGGAGAATTTTCTCTCGAAAAAATATGTCAGAATACCACGTTTTAAGGAAATAGTGCATCGTGCAAAATTATCTTCACTTTCTTAAACAAAACGTTGTAACTCGAAAAGCTTTGGTGTTGCGTGTATGTCTAAGTGTGTAGCCTCAAAAGAGAACTCACAGGAGAGTTTTCTCTTGAAATAATATGTAAGAATACCAAGTTATAAGGAAATACAGTGTTTCAGAGTAAAGAAAAATACGTACGTATTAGAAATACTTAAACTTTACAAGAAGAAATAAAGCATCGTGCAATATTATCTTGCTTTTCCTAAACAACACATTGTAACTCAAAAAGATTTGGTGTTGCGTGTTTGTCTAAGTGTGTAGCCTCAAAAGAGAACGCACAGGAGATTTTTTTCTCGAAAAAATATGTCAGAATACCACGTTATAAGGAAATCCTGCATTGTGCAAAATTATCTTGTTTTTCCTAAACAACATGTTTTAACTTGAAAAGCTTTGGTGTTGCGTGTATGTCTAAGTGTGTAGCCCCAAAAGGAATGCACAGGAGAGTTTTCTCTCTCAAGAATATGTAAGAATACCACGTTACAAGGAAATACAATTTTGCAGATTAAAGACAAATACATACATATTAGAAATACTTAAACTTTACAAGAAGAAATAACGCATCTTACAAAATTATCTTGTATTTCCTAAGCAACACATTGTAACTCGAAAAGCTTTGGTGTTGAGTGTATGTCTAAGCGTGTAGCCTCTAAAGAGTACGCACAGGAGAGTTTTCTCTAGAATGAATATGTAAGAATAGCACGTTGTAATGAAGTACAGTGTTGCAGAGTAAACACAAATACGTACATATTAGAAATACTTAAACTTTACGAGAGGAAATAACACATCACAAAAAATTATCTTGTATTTCCTAAACAACACGTTGTAATTGAAAAAGATTTGGTGTTGCGTGTATGTCTAAATGTGTAGCCTCTAAAAAGAACCAACAGGAGAATTTTCTCTTGAAAGAATATGTCAGAATACAACCTTTTAAGGAAATCCTGCATCCTGCGAAATTATCTTGTTTTTCCTAAACAACACATTGTAACTCGAAAAGCTTTGGTATTGCGTGTATGTCTAAGCGTCTAGCCTCAAAAGAGAATGCACAGGAGAGTTTACTCTCGCAAGAATATGTAAGAATACCACGTTACAAGGAAATACAGTTTTGCAGAGTAAAGACAAATACGTACATATTAGAAATACTTTAACTTTCCAAGAAGAAATAACGCATTGTGCAATATTATCTTGTTTTTCCTAAACAACACGTTGTAACGCAAAAGGATTTGGTGTTGCGTGTATGTCTAAACGTGTAGCCTCAAAAGAGAACCCACAGGTGAATTATCTTTCGAAAAAATATGTCAGAATACCACGTTTAAGGAAATCTTTCATTGTGCAAAATTATCTTGTTTTTCCTAAACAACATGTTTAAACTCAAAAACCTTTGGTGTTGCGTGTATGTCTAAGTGTGTAGCCTCAAAAGAGAATGCACAGGAGAGTTTTCTCTCACAAGAAAATGTAAGAATACCACGTTACAAGGAAACAGAGTTTCGCAGAGTAAAGACAAATACATACATATTAGAAATACTTAAAATTTACGAGATGAAATAACGCATCGTACAAAATTATCTTGTATTTCCTAAACAACACGTTGAACTCGAAAAGATTTGGTGTTGCGTGTATGTCTAAACGTGTAGCCTCAAATGACTACCCACAGGAGAATTTTCTCTCGAAAAATATGTCAGCATACCACGTTTTAACGAAATCCTGCATCGTGCGATATTATCTTCTTTTTCCTAAACAACACATTGTAACTCGAAAAGATTTGGTGTTACTTGTATGTCTCAGCGTGTAGCCTCAAAAGATAACGCACAGGAGAGTTTTCTCTGGAAAAAATATGTCAGAATACAACGTTTGAAGGAAATCCCGCATCGTGCGAAATTATCTGGTTTTTCTTAAACAACATGTTGTAACTCGAAAAGCTTTGGTGTTCCGTTATGTCTAAGCGTTTAACCTCGAAATAGAATGCACAGGAGAGTTTTCTCTAGAAAGAATATGTAAGAATAGCAATTTATAAGAAAATACATTGTTGCAGAATAAAGACAAATACATACCCATTAGAAATACTTGAACTTTACGAGAAGAAATAACGCATCATACAAAATTATATTGCATTTCCAAAACAAAAAGTTGAAACTCAAAATGATTTGGTGTTGCGTGTATGTCTAAACGTGTAGCCTTAAAAGAGAACCCACAGGAGAATTTTCTCTCGAAAAAATATGTCAGAATACCACGTTTTAAGGAAATCCTGCATCGTGCAAAATTATCTTGTTTTTCCTAAACAACATCGTGTAACTCAAAAAGCTTTGGTGTTGCTTGTATGTCTAAGCATTTAGCCTCAAAAGAGAATGCACAGGAGAGTTTTCTGTTGAAAAAATATGTCAGAATACCACGTTTTAAGGATTTAGCCTCAAAAGAGAATGCACAGGAGAGTTTTCTGTCGAAAAAATATGTCAGAATATCACTTTTTAAGGAAATCCCGCATCGTGCGAAATTATCTTGTTTTTCTTAAACAACAAGTTGTAACTCGAAAAGCTTTGGTGTTGCGTTTATGTCTAAGCCTGCAGCCTCCATCGAGAATGAACAGGAGAGTTTTCTCTCAAAAGAATATGTAAGAATACCACGTTACAAGGAAATACACTTTAACAGAGTAAATACAAATACGTACATATTAGAAATACTTAAACTTTACGAGAACAAATAATGCATCGTGCAAAATTTTCTAGAATTTCCTGAACAACACATTGTAACTCGAAATGATTTGGTGTTGTGTGTATGTCTAAACGTGTAGCCTCAAAAGAGAACCCACAGGAGAATTTTCTCTCGAAAAAATATGTCAGAATACCACGTTTTAAGAAAATCCCGCATCGTGCAAAATTAATTTGTTTTTCCTAAACAACTTGTTGTAACTCGAAAAGCTTTGGTGTTGCGTTTTTGTCTAAGCATGCAGCCTCAAAAGAGAATACACAGGAGAGTTTTTTCTCATACGAATATGTAAGAATACCACGTTATAAGGAAATATACTGTTGCAGAGTAAAGACAAATACATACATATTGGAAATTCTTAAACTTAAGAAAATAATACACATCTTGCAAAATTATATAGTTTTTCATAAACAACACGTTGTAACTCGAATAGATTTGGTTTTGCATGTATGTCTAAGCTTGTAGCCTCAACAGAGAACACACAGGAGAGTTATCTGTCGACAAAATATGTCAGAATACCACGTTTTAGGAAATCCCGCATCGTGCCAAATTATCTTGTTTTTCCTAAACTACACGTTGTAATTCGAAAAGCTTTGGTGTTGCTTGTATGTCTAAGCGTGTAGCCTCAAAAGAGAATGCACAGGAGAGTTTTCACTCTCCTGTAAGTAAGAGTATGTAAGAATATGTAAGAATACCACGTTATAAGGAAATATAGTGTTGCTGAGTAAAGACAAATACGTACTTATTAGAAATACTTAAACTTTACGTTATAAGGAAATGTAGTGTTGCCGAGTAAACACAAATACATGCTTATTAGAAATGCTTAAACTTTACGAGAAGAAATAACACATCGTGCAATATTATCTTGTTTTTCCTAAACAACACGTTGTAAATCAAAAGATTTGGTGTTGGATGTAAGTCTAAACATGTAGTCTCAAAAGAGAACCAACAGGACAATTATCTCTCGAAAAAATATGTCAGAATACCACATTTTAAGGAAATACTGCATCATGCAATATTATCTTGTTTTTCCTAAACAACATGTTTGAACTCGAAAACCTTTGGTGTTGCATGTATGTCTAAGTGTGTAGCCTCAAAAGAGAATACACAGGAGAGTTTTCTCTCCCAAGAATATGTAAGAATACCACGTTACAAGGAAATAGAGTTTTGCAGAGTAAAGACAAATACGTACATATTAGAAATACTTAAACTTTATGAGAAGAAATAACACATCGTAAAAAATTATCTTGTATTTCCTAAACAACACGTTGTAACTCGAAAAGATTTGGTGTTGCGTGTATGTCTAAACGTGTAGCCTCAAAAGAGTACCCACAGGAGAATTTTCTCTCAAAAAAATTTGTCAGAAAACCACGTTGTAAGGAAACCCTGCATCCTGCGAAATTATCTTTTTTTTTCCTTAAACAACTTGTTGTAACTCAAAAACCTTTGGTGTTGCGTTTTTGTCTAAGCATGCAGCCTCAAACGAGAATGCACAGGAGAGTTTTCTCTCCAAAGAATATGTAAGAATACCACGTTTTAAGGAATTTCCGCATCGTCCGATAGTATCTTGTTTTTCTTAAACAACACATTGTAACTCGAAAAGCTTTGGTGTTGCATGTATGTCTAAGCGTGTGGCCTCAAAAGAGAATGCACAGGAGAGTTTTCTCTCGAAAGAATATGTAAGAATACCACGTTATACGGAAATATAGTGTTGCAGAGTAAAGACAAATACGTACCTATTAGAAATACTTAAACTTTACGAGAAGAAATAACACATCGTAAAAAATTATCTTGTATTTCCTAAACAACACGTTGTAACTCGAAAAGTTTTGGTGTTGCGTGTATGTCTAATCGTGTAGCCTCAAAAGAGAATGCTAAGGAGAGTGTTCCCTCAAAAAATTTTTCAGAATACCACGTTTTAAAGAAATCCCGTATCGTGCGAAATTATGTTGTTTTTCCTAAACAACTTGTTGTAACTCGAAAAGCTTTGGTGTTGCGTTTTTGTCTAAGCGTGCAGACTCAAAACACAATGCACAGGAGAGTTTTCTCTCAAAGCAATATGTAAGAATACTACGTTATAAGGAACTACTGTGTTGCAGAGTAAAGACAAATACGTACTTATTGGAAATACTTAAACTTTACGAGAAGAAATAACGCATCATACAAAATTATCTTGTTTTTCCTAAACAACACGATGTAACTCGAAAAGATTTCGTGTTGCATGTATGTCTAAGCTTGTAGCCTCAAAAGAGAACGCACAGAAGCATTTTCTCTCGAAATATTTGTCAGAATACCACGATTTAAGGAAATCCTGCATCTTGCGAAATTATCTTGTTTTTCCTAAACAACATCTTTTAACTCAAAAAGCTTTGGTGTTGCTTGTATGTCTAAGCGTTTAGCCTCAAAAGAGAATGCACAGGAGAGTTTTCTGTCGAAAAAATATATCAGAATACCACGTTTTAAGGAAATCCCGCATCGTGCGAAATTATCTTGTTTTTCTTAAACAACACGTTGTAACTCTAAAAGCTTTGGTATTGCGTGTATGTCTAAGCGTGTAGCCTCAAATCAGAACACACAGGAGAGTTTTCTTTCGAAAGAATATGTAAGAATACCATGTTATAAGGAAATACATTGCTGCAGAGTAAAGACACATACGTATGTATTAGAAATACTTAAACTTTACTAGAAGAAATAACGCATCGTAAAAAATTATCTTGTATTTTCTAAACAACACGTTGTAACTAGAAAAGTTTTGGTGTTGCGTGTATGTCTAATCGTGTAGCCTCAAAAGAGAATGCTAAGGAGAGTGTTCTCTCAAAAATTTTTCAGAATACCACGTTTTAAAGAAATCCCGTATCGTGCGAAATTATCTTGTTTTTCCTAAACAACTTGTTGTAACTCGAAAAGCTTTGGTGTTGCGTTTTTGTCTAAGCGTGCAGACTCAAAACACAATGCACAGGAGAGTTTTCTCTCAAAGCAATATGTAAGAATACTACGTTATAAAGAACTACTGTGTTCCAGAGTAAAGACAAATATGTACTTATTGGAAATACTTAAACTTTATGAGAAGAAATAAGGCATCATACAAAATTATCTTGTTTTTCCTAAACAACACGATGTAACTCGAAAAGATTTCGTGTTGCATGTATGTCTAAGCCTGTAGCCTCAAAAGAGAACGCACAGAAGCATTTTCTCTCGAAAAAATTTGTCAGAATACCATGATTTAAGGAAATCCTGCATCTTGCGAAATTATCTTGTTTTTCCTAAACAACATCTTGTAACTCAAAAAGCTTTGGTGTTGCTTGTATGTCTAAGCGTTTAGCCTCAAAAGAGAATGCACAGGAGAGTTTTCTGTCGAAAAAATATGTCAGAATACCACGTTTTAAGGATATCCCGCATCGTGCGAAATTATCTTGTTTTTCTTAAACAACACGTTGTAACTCAAAAAGCTTTGGTATTGCGTGTACGTCTAAGCGTGTAGCCTCAAATCAGAACACACAGGAGAGTTTTCTTTCGAAAGAATATGTAAGAATACCATGTTATAAGGAAATACATTGCTGCAGAGTAAAGACACATACGTATGTACTAGAAATACTTAAACATTACTAGAAGAAATAACGCATCGTAAAAAAATATCTTGCATTTCCTAAACAACACATTGTAACTAGAAAAGATTTGGTGTTGTGTGTATGTCTAAATTGGTAGCCTCAAAAGAGAACCCACAGGAGAATTTACTCTTGAAAAAATATGTCAGAGTACCACGTTTTAAGGAAATCCTGAATAGTGGGAAATTATCTTTCTTTTCCTAAACAACACGTTGTAACTCGAAAAGCTTTGGTGTTGCGTGTATGTCGAAGTGTGTAGCCTTAAAAGAGAATGCACAGGGGAGTTTTCTCTCGAAAAAATATGTCAGAATACCACGTTTTAAGGAAATCCCGCATCGTGCGAAATTATCTTGTTTTCCTTAAAGAACACATTGTAACTCGAAATGCTTTGGTGTTGCGTGTATGTCTAATCGTGTAGCCTCATAAGAGAACGCACAGGATAGTTTTCTCTCGAAAGAATGTGTAAGAATACCACATTATAAGGAATACAGTGTTGCAGAATAAAGACCAATACCTACGTATTAGAAATACTTAACCTTTATGAGAAGAAATAACGCATCGTGCAAAATTATCTCGTATTTCCTAAACAAAACGTTGTAACTCAAGAATATTTGTTGTTGCGTGTATGTCTAAACGTGTAGCCTCAAAAGAGAACCGACTGGAGAAATTTCTCTCGAAAAAATATGTCAGAATACCACGATGTAAGGAAATCATGCATCATGCAAAATTATCTTGTTTTTCCTAAACAACACATTGTAACTCGAAAAGGTTTGGTGTTGCTTGTATGTCTCAGCGTGTAGTTTCAAAAGACAGCGCACAGGAGAGTTTTCTATCGAAAAAATATGTCAGAATACAACGTTTTAAGGAAATACCGCATCGTGCGAAATTATCTTGTTTTTCCTAAACAACACGATGTAACTTGTGTTGAGTGTATGTCTAAGCGTGTAGCCTCAAAAGAGAATGCACAGGAGAGTTTTCTCTCGAAAGAATATGTTAGAATACCACGTTATAAGGAAACGAGTGTTGCAGCGTAAAGACAAATGCGTACGTATTAGAAATACTTAAAATTTATGAGAAGAAATAACGCATCGTACAAAATTAACTTGTATTTCCTAAACAACACGATGTAACTCGAAAGGATTTGGTGTTGCATGTATTTCTAAATGTGTAGACTCAAAAGACAACCCACTGGAGAGTTTTCTATCGACAAAATATGTCAGAATGCCACGTTTTAAGGAAATCCCGCATCGTGCAAAATTATCATTCTTTCCAAACAAAATGTTGTAACTTGAAAAGCTTTGGTGATGCGTGTTTGTCTAAACCTGTAGCCTCAAAAGAGAATGCACAGGAGAGTTTTCTCTCGAAAGAATATGTAAGAATACCACGTTACAAGGAAATACAGTGTTGCAGAGTAAAGACAAATATGTACGTATTAGAAATACTTAAACATAATGAGAAGAAATAAACCATCGTACTAAATTATGTTGTATTTCCTAAACAACCCGTTATAACTCGAAAAGATTTGGTGTTGCGTGTATGTCTAAGCATGTAGCCTCAAAAGAGAATGCACAGGAGAGTTTTCTGTCGAAAAAATATGTCAGAATACCACGTTTTAAGGAAATCCCGCATCTTGCGAAATTATCTTGTTTTTCTTAAACAACACGTTGTAACTAGAAAAGCTTTAGTGTTGCGTGTATGTCTAAGCGTGTAGCCTCTAAAGAAAACTCACAGGAGAATTTTCTCTCGAAAAAATATGTCAGAATACCACATTTTAAGGAAATCCTGCATTGTGCGAAATTATCTTGTTTTTCCTAAACAACACATTGTAACTCGAAAAGCTTTGGTGTCTCGTTTTTGTCTAAGCGTGCAACCTCAAAAGAGAACGCACAGGAGAGTTTACTCTCGAAAGAATATGTACGAATACCATGTTATAAGGAAATATAGTGTTGCAGAATAAAGACACATACATATGCACTGGAAATACTTAAACTTTGTGAGAAGAAATAACGCATCGTGCAAAATTATCTTGTTTTTCCTAAACAACACGGTGTAACTTGAAAAGCGTTGGTGTAGCTTGTATGTCTCAGCGTGTAGCCTCAAAAGAGAACACACAGGAGTATTTTCTCTCGAAAAAATATGTCAGAATACCAAGTTTTAAGGAAATCCTGCATCGTGCGAAATTATCTTTTTTCCCTAAACAACACGATGTAACTCGAAAAGCTTTGGTGTTTCTCTCAAAAGAATATGGAAGAAACAACGTTATAAGGAAATACAGTGTTGCAGATTAAAGACAAATACGTACATATTGGAAATTATTAAACTTTACTAGAAGAAATAACGCATCATGCAAAATTATCTTGTTTATCCTAAACAACAATTGTAACTCGAAGGATTTTGTGTTACGTGTATTTCTAGGATTGTAGCCTCAAAAGAGAACGCACAAGCGAGTTTTCTCTCCAAAAAATATGTCAGAATACCACGTTTTAAGAACATCCCGTATTGTGAGAAATTATCTTGTTTTTCCTAAACAACATATTGTAACTCGAAAGGATTTGGTGTTGCGTGTATGTCTAAGCCTGTAGCCTCAAAAGAGAACGCACAGGAGAATTTTCGCTCAAAAAAATATGTCAGAATACCACATTTTAAGGAAATCCTGCATCGTGCGAAATTACCTTGTTTTTCCTAAACAACACGTTGTAACTCAAAAAGCTTTGGTGTAGATTGCCATGTCTCAGTGTGTAGCTTCAAAAGAGAACACACAGGAGAGTTTTCTCTCAAAAAATATGTCAGAATATCACGTTTTAAGGAAAACTTGCCTTGTGCCTAATTATCTTTTTTTCCTAATCAACTTGTTGTAACTCGAAAACCTTTGGTGTTGCGTTTTTGTCTAAGCGGGATGCCTCAAAAGAGAATGCACAGGACAGTTTTCTCTCAAAAGAATATGAAAGAATACCACGTTATAAGGAAATACAGTGTTGCAGATCAAAGACAAATTTGTACATATTGGAAATACTTAAACTTTACGAGAAGAAATAACGCATCGTGCAAAATTATCTTGTTTTTCCTAAACAACACGTTGCAACTTGAAAGATTTTGTGTTACGTGTATGTCTAAGCTTGTAGCCTCAAAGAGAACGCACAGGAGAGTTTTCGCTCAAAAAAAAATATGTCAGAATACCACGTTTTAAGGAAATCCTGCATCATGCGAAATTATCTTGTTTTTCCTAAACAACACGTTGTAACTCGAAAAGCTTTGGTGTTGCGTGTATGTCTAAGCGTGTAGCCTCAAAAGAGAACGTAAAGGAGAGTTTTCTCTGGAAAGAATATGTTAGAATACCACGTTATAAGGAAATACAGTGTTGCAGAATAAAGACAAATACATACGTATTAGAAATACTTAAACTTTACGAGAAGAAATAACTCATCGTACAAAATTAACTTGTATTTCCTAAATAACACGTTGTAACTCGAAAGGATTTGGTGTTGCATGTATGTCTAAACGTGTAGCCTCAAAAGAGAACACACAGGAGAATTTTCTCTCGAAAAAATATGTCAGAATACCACGTTTTAAGGAAATCCTGCATCGTGCAAAATTATCTTGTTTTTCCTAAACAACATGTTGCAACTCAAAAAGCTTTGGTGTTGCTTGTATGTCTCAGCGTGTCGCCTCAAAAGAGAATGCACAGGAGAGTTTGATCTCGAAAAAATGTGTCAGAATACCACGTTTTAAGGAAATCCTGCATCGTGTGAAATTATCTTGTTTTTCCTAAACAACATGTTTTAACTCGAAAAGCTATGGTGTTGCGTGTATGTCTAAGTGCTTAGCCTCAAAACAGAATGCACAGGAGAGTTTTCTCTCACAAGAATATGTAAGAATACCACGTTACAAGGAAATACAGTTTTGCAGATTAAAGACAAATAAGTACATATTAGAAATACTTAAACTTTAAGAGAAGAAATAACGCATCGTACAAAATTATCTAGTATTTCCTAAACAACACGTTGTAACTCGAAAAGATTTGCTGTGGCGCGTATGTCTAAGCGTGTAGCCTCAAAAGAGAACGCACAGGAGAGTTTTCTCTCGAAGGAATATGTAAGAATACCACGTTTTAAGGAAATCCCGCATAGTGCGAAATTATCTTGTTTTTCCTGAACAACACATTGTAACTCGAAAAGATTTGGTGTTGCGTGTACGTCTAAACGTGTAGCCTCAAAAGAGAACCCACTGGAGAAATTTCTCTCGACAAAATATGTCAGAATATCACGTTTTAAGTAAATCCCGCATCATGCGAAATTATCTTTTTTTCCTAAACAACACGTTGCAACTCGAAAAGCTTTGATGATGCGTGTATGTCTAAGCGTGTAGCCTCAAATCAGAACACACAGGAGAGTTTTCTTTCGAAAAAATATGTCAGAATACCATGTTATAAGGAAATACATTGCTGCAGAGTAAAGACACATACGTATGTATTAGAAATACTTAAACTTTACTAGAAGAAATAACGCATCGTAAAAAATTATCTTGTATTTCCTAAACAACACGTTGTAACTAGAAAAGATTTGGTGTTGTGTGTATGTCTAAATTTGTAGCCTCAAAAGAGCACCCACAGGAAAATTTACTCTCGAAAAAATATGTCAGAGTACCACGTATTAAGGAAATCCTGAATAGTGGGAAATTATCTTGCTTTTCCTAAACAACACGTTGTAACTCGAAAAGCTTTGGGTTGCGTGTATGTCGAAGTGTGTAGCCTTAAAAGAGAATGCACAGGGGAGTTTTCTCTCGAAAAAATATGTCAGAATACCACGTTTTAAGGAAATCCCGCATCGTGCGAAATTATCTTGTTTTCCTTAAAGAACACATTGTAACTCGAAATGCTTTGGTGTTGCGTGTATGTCTAATCGTGTAGCCTCATAAGAGAACGCACAGGATAGTTTTCTCTCGAAAGAATGTGTAAGAATACCACATTATAAGGAATACAGTGTTGCACAGTAAAGACCAATACCTACGTATTAGAAATACTTAACCTTTATGAGAAGAAATAACGCATCGTGCAAAATTATCTCGTATTTCCTAAACAAAACGTTGTAACTCGAGAATATTTGGTGTTGCGTGTATGTCTAAACGTGTAGCCTCAAAAGAGAACCGACTGGAGAAATTTCTCTCGAAAAAATATGTCAGAATACCACGATGTAAGGAAATCATGCATCATGCAAAATTATCTTGTTTTTCCTAAACAACACGTTGTAACTCGAAAAGGTTTGGTGTTGCTTGTATGTCTCAGCGTGTAGTTTCAAAAGACAGCGCACAGGAGAGTTTTCTATCGAAAAAATATGTCAGAATACAACGTTTTAAGGAAATACCGCATCGTGTGAAATTATCTTGTTTTTCCTAAACAACACAATGTAACTTGTGTTGAGTGTATGTCTAAGTGTGCAGCCTCAAAAGAGAATGCACAGGAGAGTTTTCTCTTGAAAGAATATGTAAGAATACCATGTTATAAGGAAATACACTGTTGCAGAGTAAAGACAACTACGCATGTATTGGAAATACTTAAACTTTAGGAGAAGAAATAGTTCATTGTGCAAAATTATCTTGTTTTTCCTAAACAAGACGTTGTATCTCGAAAAGATTTTGTGTTGCGTGTATGTCTAAGCTTGTAGCCTCATAAGAGAACGCATAGGATAGTTTTCTCTTGAAAAAAATATTTCAGAATATTTCAGAAACGTTTTAAGGAAATCCCGCATTGTGGAAATTATCTTGTTTTTCCTAAACAACATGTTTTAACTCGAAAAGCTTTGGTGTTGCGTGTATGTCTAAGTGTTTAGCCTCAAAAGAGAATGCACAGGAGAGTTTTCTCTCGCAAGAATATGTAAGAATACCACATTACAAGAAAACACAGTGTTGCAGATTCAAGACAAATACGTACGTATTACAAATACTTAAACTTTATGAGTAGAAATAACGCTTCGTTCAAAATTATCTTGTTTTTCCTAAACAACACGTTGTAACTCGAAAAGATTTGGTGTTGCATGCATGTCTAAATGTGTAGCCTCAAAAGAGAACCTACAGGAGAAATTTATCTCGACAAAATATGTCAGAATACCACGTTTTAAGTAAATCCTGCATCGTGCGAAATTATCTTTTTTTTTCCTAAACAACACGTTGCAACTCGAAAAGCTTTGGTGATGCGTGTATGTCTAAGAGTGTAGCCTCAAAAGAGAACGCACAGGAGAGTTTTCTATCGAAAGAATATGTAAGAATACCATGTTACAAGGAAATACAGTGTTGCAGACTACAGACAAATACATACGTATTAGAAATACTTAAACATTACGAGAAGAAATAAAGCATCATAAAAAATAATCTTGTATATCCTAAAGAACATGTTGTAATTCCAAAAGATTTGATGTTACGTGTATGTCTAAGCTTGTGCCCTCAAAAGAGAACGCCAAGGAGACTTTTCTCTCCAAAAAATATGTCAGAATACCACGTTTTAAGGAAATCCCGCATCGTGCGAAATTATCTTGTTTTTCAAAACAACACCTTGTAACTCGAAAAGCTTTGGTGTTGCGTGTATGTCTAAGCGTGTGGCCTCAAAAGAGAACGCACAGAAGAGTTTTCTCTCAAAAGAATATGTAATAATACCACGTTATAAGGAAATAGAGTGTTGCAGATTAAAGGCAAATACGTACATATTGGAAATACTTAAACTTTACAAGAAGAAATAACAACGCATCGTGCAAAATTATCTTGTTTTTCCTAAACAACACGTTGTAACTCGAAAAGATTTTGTGTTACGTGTATGTCTAAGCTTGTAACCGCAAAAGAGAATGCAAAGGAGAGTTTTCCCTCGAAAAAATATGTCAGAATACTGCGTTTTAAGGAAATCCTGTGTCATTTGAAATTATGTTGTTTTTCCTAAACAACATGTCTTAACTCGAAAAGCTTTGGTGTTGTGTGTTTGTCTAATTATGTAGCCTAAAAAGAGAGTGCATAGGAGAGTTTTCTCTCGCAAGAATATGTAAGAATACGATGTTACAAGGAAATACAGTTTTGCAGAATAAAGACAAATACGTACATATTAGAAATACTTAAAATTTGTGAGAAGAAATAACGCATCGTACAAAATTATCTTGTATTTCCTAAACAACATGTTGTAACTTGAAAAGATTTGGTGAGGCATGTATGTCTAAGCTTGTAGCCTCAAAAGAGAATGCACAGGAGAGTTTTCTCGCAACAAAATATGTCAGAATACCACGTTTAAGGAAATACCGCATAGTGCGAAATTATCTTCTTTTTCCTAAACAACACGTTGTAATTCGAAAATATTTGGAGTTGCGTGTATGTCTAAGCGTGTAGCCTCAAAAGAGAACGCAGAGGAGAGTTTTCTCTCAAAGAATATGTAAGAATACCACGTTATAAGGAAATACAGTGTTGCAGAGTAAAGACAAATACGTACGTATTAGAAATACTTAAACTATACGAGAAGAAATAACGCATCATATAAAATTATCTTGTATTTCCTAAAGAACATGTTGCAACTTCAAAAGATTTGGTGTTGTTTGTATGTGTAAAGGTGTAGCCTCAAAAGAGAAACCACAGGAGAATTTTCTCTCGAAAAAAATATGTCAGAATACCACGTTTTAAGGAAATCCTGCATCGTGCGAAAATATCTTGTTTTTCCTAAACAACACATGGTAACTCGAAAAGCTTTGGTGTTGCGTGTATGTCTAAGTGTGTAGCCTCAAAAGAGAACGCACAGGACAGTTTTCTCTCGAAAAAATATGTCAGAATACCACGTTTTATAAAAATCCCGTATCATGAGAAATTATCTTGTTTTTCTTAAACAACTTGTTGTAACTCGAAAAGCTATGGTATTGCCTTTTTGTCTAAGCGTGCAGCCAAAATGAGAACGCACAGGAGAGTTTTATCTCGAAAGAATATGTAAGAATACCACGTTATAAGGAAATATAGTGTTGCAGAGTTAAGACAAATACATACGTATTGGAAATACTTAAACTTTATGAGAAGAAATAATGCATCGTGCAAAATTATCTGGTTTTTCCTAAACAACACGTTGTAACTCGAAAGGATTTTGTGTTGCGTGTATGTCTAAGCTTGTAACCTCAAGAGAGAATGCACAGGAGAGTTTTCTCTTTAAAAAATATTTCAGAATAAAACGTTTTAAGGAAATCCCGCATCATGAAAATTATC
This sequence comes from Apodemus sylvaticus, assembly GCF_947179515.1. Lineage (NCBI taxonomy): Eukaryota > Metazoa > Chordata > Mammalia > Rodentia > Muridae > Apodemus > Apodemus sylvaticus. The sequence continues at coordinate 63,022,494 of NC_067492.1, read as the reverse complement.
TTGTTTTTCTTAATCAATACGTTGTAACTCGATAAGCTTTGGTTTTGCATGTATGTCTAAGAGTGTAGCCTCAAAAGAGAACGCACAGGAGAGTTTTCTCTCGAAAGAATGTGTACGATAACCACGTAATAAGGAAATACAGTGTTGCAGATTCAAGACAAATACGTACGTATTACAAATACTTAAACTTTATGAGAAGAAATAATGCATCGTACAAAATTATCTTGTATTTCCTAAACAACACATTGTAACTCGAAAAGATTTTGTGTTGCATGTATGTCTAAACGTGTAGCCTCAAAAGAGAACCCACAGGAGAATTTTCTCTCAAAAAAATATGTCAGAATACCACGTTTTAAGGAAATCCTGCATTGTGAAAAAAATATCTTGTTTTTCCTAAACAACACGTTGTAACTCGATAAGCTTTGGTGTTGCTTGTATGTCTCAGCATGTAGCCTCAAAAGAGAATGCACAGGAGAGTTTTCTCTTGAAAACATATGTCAGAATACAACGTTTTAAGGAAATCCTGCATCGTGCGAAATTATCTTTTTTTTCCTAAACAACTTGTTGTAACTCGAAAAACATTGGTGTGGCGTTTTTGTCTAAGCATGCAGCATCAAAAGAGAACACACAGGAGAGTATTCTCTTGAAAGAATATGTAGGAATACAACGTTATAAGGAAGTACAGTGTTGCGGAGTAAAGACAAATACATATGTATTGGAAATATTTAAACTTTATGAGAAGAAATAACGCATCGCGCAAAATTATCTTGTTTTTCTAAACAACACATTGTAACTCGAAAAGATTTGGTATTGTGTGTTTGTCTAATCGTGGAGCTTCAAAAGAGAACACACAGGAGAGTTTTCTCCCTTAAAAATATGTCATAATACCACGTTTTAAGTAAATCCTGCATCGGGCGTAATTATCTTTTTTTTCCTAAACAACATAATTTAACTCGAAAAGCTTTGGTGTTGCGTGTATGTCTAAGTGTGTAGCCTCAAAAGAGAATGGACAGGAGAGTTTTCTCTAGCAAGAATATATAAGAATACCACGTTACAAGGAAATACAGTTTTACAGAGTAAAGACAAATACGTACATATTAGAAATACTTATACTTTACAGAAGAAATAATGCATCGTACAAAATTATCTAGTATTTCCTAAACAACACGTTGTAACTCAAAAAGATTTGGTGTTGTGTGTATGTCTAAACATGTAGCCCCAAAAGAGAAACCATAGGAGTATTTTCTCTCGAAAAAATATGTCAGCATACCACGTTTTAAGGAAATCCAGCATCGTGCGAAATTATCTTGTTTTTCCTAAACAACACGTTGGAACATGAAAAGCTTTGGTGTTGCGTGTATGTCTAAGCGTGTAGCCTCAAAGGAGAACGCATATGAGAGTTTTCTCTCGAAATAAATATGTCTGAATACCACATATTAAGGAAATCCCGCATCGTGCAAAATTATCTTGTTTTTCCAAAACAACATGTTGCAACTCGAAAAGCTTTGGTGTTGCGTGTATGTCTCAGCGTGTAGCCTCAAAAGAGAATGCACAGGAGACTTTTCTCTAGAAAGAATATGTAAGAATACCACGTCACGAGGAAATACAGTGTTGCAAGAGTAAAGTCAAATACTTACATATTAGAAAAATTTAATCTTTAAGAGAAGAAATAAAGCATCGTGCAAAATTATCTTGCTTTTCCTAAAAAACAGGTTGTAACTCAAAAAGATTTGGTGTTGCGTGTATGTCTAAGGATGTAGCCTCAAACGAGAATGCACAGGAGAGTTTTCTCTCAAAAAAATATGTCAGAATACCACGTTTTACGGACATCCCGCATCGTGCGAAATTATCTTGTTTTTCCTAAACAACCTGTTTTAATTCGAAAAGATTTGGTGTTGCCTGTATTTCTAAGCTTGTAGGCTCAAAACAGAACACACAGGAGAGTTTTCTCTCAAAAAATTATGTCAGAATACCACGTTTTAAGGAAATCTCGCATCATGCGAAATTATCTTGTTTTTCCTAAACAACACATTGTAACTTGAAAAGCTTTGGTGGTGCTTGTATGTCTAAGCATGTAGCCTCAAAAGAGAACGCACAGGAGAGTTTTCTCTCGAAAGAATATGAAAGAATACCACATTATAAGGAAATACAGTGTTGCAGAGTAAAGACAAATACGTACATATTAGAAATACTTAAACTTTACGAGAAGAAATAACACATCGTGCAAAATTATCTTGTTTTTCCTAAACAACACGTTGTAACTCGAAAAGATTAGGTTTTGCGTGTATGACTAAGCATGTAGCCTCAAAAGAGAATGCCCACTAGAGTTTTCTCTCGAATGAATATGTCAGAATCCCACGTTTTAAGGAAATCCCGCATCGTGAGAAATTACCTTGTTTTTCCTAAACAACACGCTGAAACTCGATAAGATTTGGTGTTTCCTGTATATCTAAGCCTTTAGCCTCAAAATAGAGCGCACAGGAGAGTTTTATCTCAAAAATTATGTCAGAATACCACGTTTTAAGGAAATCCCGCATTGTGCGAAATTATCTTGTTTTTCCTAAACAACACATTATACCTCGAAAAGCTTTGGTGTTGCGTGTATGTCTAAGCATGCTGCCTCAAGAGATAATGCACAGGAGAGTTTTCTCTTGAAAGAATATATAAGAATACCATGTTATAAGGAAATACACTGTTGCAGAATAAAGACAACTATGTACGTATTGGAAATACTTAAACTTTAGGAGAAGAAATAGCTCATCGTGCAAAATTATCTTGTTTTTCCTAAACAACACGTTGTAACTCAAAAAGATTTTGTGTTGCGTGTATGTCTAAGCTTGTAGCCTCAAAAGAGAACGCACAGGAGAGTTTTCTCTTGAAAAAAATATTTCAGAATAAAACGTTTTAAGGAAATCCAGCATTGTGGAAATGATCTTGTTTTTCCTAAACTACATGTTGTAACTCAATAAGCTTTGGTGTTGCGTGGATGTCTAAGCATGTAGCCTCAAAAGAGAACTCACAGGAGAGTCTTCTCTCAAAAAAAAAATATGTCAGAATACCAAGTTTTAAGGAAATCCTGCATCGTGCGAAATTATCTTGTTTTTTCCTAAACAACACGTTGGAACTCGAAAAGCTTTGGTGTTGCGTGTATGTCTAAGCGTGTAGCCTCAAAGGAGAACGCACATGAGAGTTTTCTCTCGAAATAAATATGTCAGAATACCACATATTAAGGAAATCCCGCATCGTGCGAAATTATCTTGTTTTTCCAAAACAACATGATGTAACTCGAAAAGCTTTGGTGTTGCGTGTATGTCTAAGTGTGTAGCCTCAAAAGAGAACGCACAGGACAGTTTTCTCTCGAAAAAATATGTCAGAATACCACGTTTTATAAAAATCCCGTATCATGAGAAATTATCTTGTTTTTCTTAAACAACTTGTTGTAACTCGAAAAGCTATGGTATTGCCTTTTTGTCTAAGCGTGCAGCCAAAATGAGAACGCACAGGAGAGTTTTATCTCGAAAGAATATGTAAGAATACCACGTTATAAGGAAATATAGTGTTGCAGAGTTAAGACAAATACATACGTATTGGAAATACTTAAACTTTATGAGAAGAAATAATGCATCGTGCAAAATTATCTGGTTTTTCCTAAACAACACGTTGTAACTCGAAAGGATTTTGTGTTGCGTGTATGTCTAAGCTTGTAACCTCAAGAGAGAATGCACAGGAGAGTTTTCTCTTTAAAAAATATTTCAGAATAAAACGTTTTAAGGAAATCCCGCATCATGAAAATTATCTTGTTTTTCTTAATCAATACGTTGTAACTCGATAAGCTTTGGTTTTGCATGTATGTCTAAGAGTGTAGCCTCAAAAGAGAACGCACAGGAGAGTTTTCTCTCGAAAGAATGTGTACGATAACCACGTAATAAGGAAATACAGTGTTGCAGATTCAAGACAAATACGTACGTATTACAAATACTTAAACTTTATGAGAAGAAATAATGCATCGTACAAAATTATCTTGTATTTCCTAAACAACACATTGTAACTCGAAAAGATTTTGTGTTGCATGTATGTCTAAACGTGTAGCCTCAAAAGAGAACCCACAGGAGAATTTTCTCTCAAAAAAATATGTCAGAATACCACGTTTTAAGGAAATCCTGCATTGTGAAAAAAATATCTTGTTTTTCCTAAACAACACGTTGTAACTCGATAAGCTTTGGTGTTGCTTGTATGTCTCAGCATGTAGCCTCAAAAGAGAATGCACAGGAGAGTTTTCTCTTGAAAACATATGTCAGAATACAACGTTTTAAGGAAATCCTGCATCGTGCGAAATTATCTTTTTTTTCCTAAACAACTTGTTGTAACTCGAAAAACATTGGTGTGGCGTTTTTGTCTAAGCATGCAGCATCAAAAGAGAACACACAGGAGAGTATTCTCTTGAAAGAATATGTAGGAATACAACGTTATAAGGAAGTACAGTGTTGCGGAGTAAAGACAAATACATATGTATTGGAAATATTTAAACTTTATGAGAAGAAATAACGCATCGCGCAAAATTATCTTGTTTTTCTAAACAACACATTGTAACTCGAAAAGATTTGGTATTGTGTGTTTGTCTAATCGTGGAGCTTCAAAAGAGAACACACAGGAGAGTTTTCTCCCTTAAAAATATGTCATAATACCACGTTTTAAGTAAATCCTGCATCGGGCGTAATTATCTTTTTTTTCCTAAACAACATAATTTAACTCGAAAAGCTTTGGTGTTGCGTGTATGTCTAAGTGTGTAGCCTCAAAAGAGAATGGACAGGAGAGTTTTCTCTAGCAAGAATATATAAGAATACCACGTTACAAGGAAATACAGTTTTACAGAGTAAAGACAAATACGTACATATTAGAAATACTTATACTTTACAGAAGAAATAATGCATCGTACAAAATTATCTAGTATTTCCTAAACAACACGTTGTAACTCAAAAAGATTTGGTGTTGTGTGTATGTCTAAACATGTAGCCCCAAAAGAGAAACCATAGGAGTATTTTCTCTCGAAAAAATATGTCAGCATACCACGTTTTAAGGAAATCCAGCATCGTGCGAAATTATCTTGTTTTTCCTAAACAACACGTTGGAACATGAAAAGCTTTGGTGTTGCGTGTATGTCTAAGCGTGTAGCCTCAAAGGAGAACGCATATGAGAGTTTTCTCTCGAAATAAATATGTCTGAATACCACATATTAAGGAAATCCCGCATCGTGCAAAATTATCTTGTTTTTCCAAAACAACATGTTGCAACTCGAAAAGCTTTGGTGTTGCGTGTATGTCTCAGCGTGTAGCCTCAAAAGAGAATGCACAGGAGACTTTTCTCTAGAAAGAATATGTAAGAATACCACGTCACGAGGAAATACAGTGTTGCAAGAGTAAAGTCAAATACTTACATATTAGAAAAATTTAATCTTTAAGAGAAGAAATAAAGCATCGTGCAAAATTATCTTGCTTTTCCTAAAAAACAGGTTGTAACTCAAAAAGATTTGGTGTTGCGTGTATGTCTAAGGATGTAGCCTCAAACGAGAATGCACAGGAGAGTTTTCTCTCAAAAAAATATGTCAGAATACCACGTTTTACGGACATCCCGCATCGTGCGAAATTATCTTGTTTTTCCTAAACAACCTGTTTTAATTCGAAAAGATTTGGTGTTGCCTGTATTTCTAAGCTTGTAGGCTCAAAACAGAACACACAGGAGAGTTTTCTCTCAAAAAATTATGTCAGAATACCACGTTTTAAGGAAATCTCGCATCATGCGAAATTATCTTGTTTTTCCTAAACAACACATTGTAACTTGAAAAGCTTTGGTGGTGCTTGTATGTCTAAGCATGTAGCCTCAAAAGAGAACGCACAGGAGAGTTTTCTCTCGAAAGAATATGAAAGAATACCACATTATAAGGAAATACAGTGTTGCAGAGTAAAGACAAATACGTACATATTAGAAATACTTAAACTTTACGAGAAGAAATAACACATCGTGCAAAATTATCTTGTTTTTCCTAAACAACACGTTGTAACTCGAAAAGATTAGGTTTTGCGTGTATGACTAAGCATGTAGCCTCAAAAGAGAATGCCCACTAGAGTTTTCTCTCGAATGAATATGTCAGAATCCACGTTTTAAGGAAATCCCGCATCGTGAGAAATTACCTTGTTTTTCCTAAACAACACGCTGAAACTCGATAAGATTTGGTGTTTCCTGTATATCTAAGCCTTTAGCCTCAAAATAGAGCGCACAGGAGAGTTTTATCTCAAAAATTATGTCAGAATACCACGTTTTTAAGGAAATCCCGCATTGTGCGAAATTATCTTGTTTTTCCTAAACAACACATTATACCTCGAAAAGCTTTGGTGTTGCGTGTATGTCTAAGCATGCTGCCTCAAGAGATAATGCACAGGAGAGTTTTCTCTTGAAAGAATATATAAGAATACCATGTTATAAGGAAATACACTGTTGCAGAATAAAGACAACTATGTACGTATTGGAAATACTTAAACTTTAGGAGAAGAAATAGCTCATCGTGCAAAATTATCTTGTTTTTCCTAAACAACACGTTGTAACTCAAAAAGATTTTGTGTTGCGTGTATGTCCTAAGCTTGTAGCCTCAAAGAGAACGCACAGGAGAGTTTTCTCTTGAAAAAAATATTTCAGAATAAAACGTTTTAAGGAAATCCAGCATTGTGGAAATGATCTTGTTTTTCCTAAACTACATGTTGTAACTCAATAAGCTTTGGTGTTGCGTGGATGTCTAAGCATGTAGCCTCAAAAGAGAACTCACAGGAGAGTCTTCTCTCAAAAAAAAAATATGTCAGAATACCAAGTTTTAAGGAAATCCTGCATCGTGCGAAATTATCTTGTTTTTTCCTAAACAACACGTTGGAACTCGAAAAGCTTTGGTGTTGCGTGTATGTCTAAGCGTGTAGCCTCAAAGGAGAACGCACATGAGAGTTTTCTCTCGAAATAAATATGTCAGAATACCACATATTAAGGAAATCCCGCATCGTGCGAAATTATCTTGTTTTTCCAAAACAACATGATGTAACTCGAAAAGCTTTGGTGTTTGCGTGTATGTCTAAGTGTGTAGCCTCAAAGAGAACGCACAGGACAGTTTTCTCTCGAAAAAATATGTCAGAATACCACGTTTTATAAAAATCCCGTATCATGAGAAATTATCTTGTTTTTCTTAAACAACTTGTTGTAACTCGAAAAGCTATGGGTATTGCCTTTTTGTCTAAGCGTGCAGCCAAAATGAGAACGCACAGGAGAGTTTTATCTCGAAAGAATATGTAAGAATACCACGTTATAAGGAAATATAGTGTTGCAGAGTTAAGACAAATACATACGTATTGGAAATACTTAAACTTTATGAGAAGAAATAATGCATCGTGCAAAATTATCTGGTTTTTCCTAAACAACACGTTGTAACTTGAAAGGATTTTGTGTTGCGTGTATGTCTAAGCTTGTAACCTCAAGAGAGAATGCACAGGAGAGTTTTCTCTTTAAAAAATATTTCAGAATAAAACGTTTTAAGGAAATCCCCGCATCATGAAAATTATCTTGTTTTTTCTTAATCAATACGTTGTAACTCGATAAGCTTTGGTTTTGCATGTATGTCTAAGAGTGTAGCCTCAAAAGAGAACGCACAGGAGAGTTTTCTCTCGAAAGAATGTGTACGATAACCACGTAATAAGGAAATACAGTGTTGCAGATTCAAGACAAATACGTACGTATTACAAATACTTAAACTTTATGAGAAGAAATAATGCATCGTACAAAATTATCTTGTATTTCCTAAACAACACATTGTAACTCGAAAAGATTTTGTGTTGCATGTATGTCTAAACGTGTAGCCTCAAAAGAGAACCCACAGGAGAATTTTCTCTCAAAAAAATATGTCAGAATACCACGTTTTAAGGAAATCCTGCATTGTGAAAAAAAATATCTTGTTTTTCCTAAACAACACGTTGTAACTCGATAAGCTTTGGTGTTGCTTGTATGTCTCAGCATGTAGCCTCAAAAGAGAATGCACAGGAGAGTTTTCTCTTGAAAACATATGTCAGAATACAACGTTTTAAGGAAATCCTGCATCGTGCGAAATTATCTTTTTTTTCCTAAACAACTTGTTGTAACTCGAAAAAACATTGGTGTGGCGTTTTTGTCTAAGCATGCAGCATCAAAAGAGAACACACAGGAGAGTATTCTCTTGAAAGAATATGTAGGAATACAACGTTATAAGGAAGTACAGTGTTGCGGAGTAAAGACAAATACATATGTATTGGAAATATTTTAAACTTTATGAGAAGAAATAACGCATCGCGCAAAATTATCTTGTTTTTCTAAACAACACATTGTAACTCGAAAGATTTGGTATTGTGTGTTTGTCTAATCGTGGAGCTTCAAAAGAGAACACACAGGAGAGTTTTCTCCCTTAAAAAATATGTCATAATACCACGTTTTAAGTAAATCCTGCATCGGGCGTAATTATCTTTTTTTTCCTAAACAACATAATTTAACTCGAAAAGCTTTGGTGTTGCGTGTATGTCTAAGTGTGTAGCCTCAAAAGAGAATGGACAGGAGAGTTTTCTCTAGCAAGAATATATAAGAATACCACGTTACAAGGAAATACAGTTTTACAGAGTAAAGACAAATACGTACATATTAGAAATACTTATACTTTACAGAAGAAATAATGCATCGTACAAAATTATCTAGTATTTCCTAAACAACACGTTGTAACTCAAAAAGATTTGGTGTTGGTGTGTATGTCTAAACATGTAGCCCCAAAAGAGAAACCATAGGAGTATTTTCTCTCGAAAAAATATGTCAGCATACCACGTTTTAAGGAAATCCAGCATCGTGCGAAATTATCTTGTTTTTCCTAAACAACACGTTGGAACATGAAAAGCTTTGGTGTTGCGTGTATGTCTAAGCGTGTAGCCTCAAAGGAGAACGCATATGAGAGTTTTCTCTCGAAATAAATATGTCTGAATACCACATATTAAGGAAATCCCGCATCGTGCAAAATTATCTTGTTTTTCCAAAACAACATGTTGCAACTCGAAAAGCTTTGGTGTTGCGTGTATGTCTCAGCGTGTTAGCCTCAAAAGAGAATGCACAGGAGACTTTTCTCTAGAAAGAATATGTAAGAATACCACGTCACGAGGAAATACAGTGTTGCAAGAGTAAAGTCAAATACTTACATATTAGAAAAAATTTAATCTTTAAGAGAAGAAATAAAGCATCGTGCAAAATTATCTTGCTTTTCCTAAAAAACAGGTTGTAACTCAAAAAGATTTGGTGTTGCGTGTATGTCTAAGGATGTAGCCTCAAACGAGAATGCACAGGAGAGTTTTCTCTCAAAAAAATATGTCAGAATACCACGTTTTACGGACATCCCGCATCGTGCGAAAATTATCTTGTTTTTCCTAAACAACCTGTTTTAATTCGAAAAGATTTGGTGTTGCCTGTATTTCTAAGCTTGTAGGCTCAAAACAGAACACACAGGAGAGTTTTCTCTCAAAAAATTATGTCAGAATACCACGTTTTAAGGAAATCTCGCATCATGCGAAATTATCTTGTTTTTCCTAAACAACACATTGTAACTTGAAAAGCTTTGGTGGTGCTTGTATGTCTAAGCATGTAGCCTCAAAAGAGAACGCACAGGAGAGTTTTCTCTCGAAAGAATATGAAAGAATACCACATTATAAGGAAATACAGTGTTGCAGAGTAAAGACAAATACGTACATATTAGAAATACTTAAACTTTACGAGAAGAAATAACACATTATCTTGTTTTTCCTAAACAACACGTTGTAACTCGAAAAGATTAGGTTTTGCGTGTATGACTAAGCATGTAGCCTCAAAAGAGAATGCCCACTAGAGTTTTCTCTCGAATGAATATGTCAGAATCCCACGTTTTAAGGAAATCCCGCATCGTGAGAAATTACCTTGTTTTTCCTAAACAACACGCTGAAACTCGATAAGATTTGGTGTTTCCTGTATATCTAAGCCTTTAGCCTCAAAATAGAGCGCACAGGAGAGTTTTATCTCAAAAATTATGTCAGAATACCACGTTTTAAGGAAATCCCGCATTGTGCGAAATTATCTTGTTTTTCCTAAACAACACATTATACCTCGAAAAGCTTTGGTGTTGCGTGTATGTCTAAGCATGCTGCCTCAAGAGATAATGCACAGGAGAGTTTTCTCTTGAAAGAATATATAAGAATACCATGTTATAAGGAAATACACTGTTGCAGAATAAAGACAACTATGTACGTATTGGAAATACTTAAACTTTAGGAGAAGAAATAGCTCATCGTGCAAAATTATCTTGTTTTTCCTAAACAACACGTTGTAACTCAAAAAGATTTTGTGTTGCGTGTATGTCTAAGCTTGTAGCCTCAAAAGAGAACGCACAGGAGAGTTTTCTCTTGAAAAAAATATTTCAGAATAAAACGTTTTAAGGAAATCCAGCATTGTGGAAATGATCTTGTTTTTCCTAAACTACATGTTGTAACTCAATAAGCTTTGGTGTTGCGTGGATGTCTAAGCATGTAGCCTCAAAAGAGAACTCACAGGAGAGTCTTCTCTCAAAAAAAAAATATGTCAGAATACCAAGTTTTAAGGAAATCCTGCATCGTGCGAAATTATCTTGTTTTTT